>NC_089589.1:97819657-98119657 GCF_019320115.1 Miscanthus floridulus
TAGTAATTCACCAGTCCTGCATTGCTTCTGTAATGAATCGAGTCTCCATATCCGTGGAGCACCGGCAATTCAAATTGATTCAAGTCCCAGCTGGGGATTCCTTATCACACGACATATGTAGAACTTAATCTTGCATATATCAACCTCGCTACCGGATCCTCCTATACTAAGCCGTCTCCACGCCACCCGAGAGCACAACACACCTCAAATCCGGCCACATTCTAGCCACGAGGGTACACGCTACTCCTGCCATCTCTCCACTCCCAGTGCATGGGCATTCGGCTTAGTATCGGATTAGCCGAAGTAGGCTTACTGGAGTATGTGACCAGTACTACAAAGTGTCTCATTCAGAAGATCCACAATGAGTGGCCTTTAAGCGACATAGTCGACAACATTACCCAAAAATTCAAGATAAGTCACCTGACTAGTCTCTAGTTCATTCTATCTTCTTTCTTTCTTTGGCCAGTATGCCATCTTTGATTGTACCGAAACTTTTACTTTGAAAACCTACCATAATCATACTAAGCATTCTACGCCTTTGTAAATGAAATCATCTTCAAGGATGGTAAACAATTAACAAGGTAGGCAATGCATCGAGTAGGTAATATCTGAATAAATCAATTTAATGCAATAGGTAACATAGGTGATAAACTTTTCAAAGTAAACAAGGTAATGGTTTCATGCATAATCGGGGCTTGCCTTCCTTGACGATCTCAGGTTCCGGATCAGTACCACAATTATCTAATCCCGTGACAACCGGGGATTCTTCCAGAACTTGCTCAACTAGAATCATTTCACTCTCAGGTTCTACACGAAATGATAACATATGCTTTAACATGATGATAATGTAAACATGATGCTGTCATGGTACGTGAAATATAACAACACTTTGAATACAACTGTTTTTCACGGTATAGTTGCAAGCCAACAAAACCAACTTGCAATTCTACCATCAAGAACCACACATGTGAGTTGACCAAACTGATCTTGAAACCCTACTGATCACAAAACATGATCAAAACAACACTAATCAAACATTTAGGGTTTGCTTTTATTTATTTTTGAATTAATTTGGAAATAAGACCAAAAATGAACTTGTTCCAAATGACCTCAAAATTTTATGTAAGCTTCCTCATGACAAATTAGTGTACCAAAACAAATTTCATAAGTTTTGGAATTATACAGTGGCTTACAAAAATCATAGAAATTGCATTTATCAATTAATGGACTGAATATTTGAACATTAAAATTTTATTCCAATTTCAAGTTTCATATTTTTAAACCATACTAGAACATGTACAGAAGCTACACACAAATTTTCAGAATTTTTGGAGCTATGATTATTTTCCTACAAATTCCCAAAGTTTTAGCACTATTCAAAATCTAGAAAAATATCAAAACTCACTATTCACTCTCTCTCTCTCTCACACTGACATCCGGCCCCCACATGTCATCACTAACCTCTGGCTTTGACCGTGGCATCGATGACGCTGACCGACGCTAACTCGCCGACAGTGAGCCCAACAGCGACGGCCAAAGTACCAACACGTTCACAAGAACTAGGCGCATCAATCTATGGTATTTCGGAGGTTGATCACAACACGGAACAAGGCTGACGCCGGCCATGGCAGATGCGGTGGCACGACAGTGTTACGCCGGCGAAACAAGACCGGTAACGGTGAAACAAAGAGTTCAGGAAGCATCAGTGGCTCACCCCGAATATGTTGAAGCAACGAGCGAGACTAGAGAAGCTATGGTGATGCGTTTCGACGGTGACAGTGATCACAGCTGAGCGGACCTCATCGACGATGGCGTTCCAGCGACTGCAGTGGGCAAAACGAGCTGGCAAGAGTGGAATAAGCACTACAGCATCGAGACGAAGCCATAGAGTCAACAAGCAAGGGCAACAGCTCACCGGATGATGCTGGCCGCGGTGAATCGGAGTTTCGGTTGAGGTCGCCGGCTACGAGGAAGATGAACGTGGACAATGAGCTCTCGGCAAAATCAAGCGGTAGCAATAGGTCGGTCAGAGGTGCAAGGAGTAGGCTGAACTGGAACACTGTGTTTTCAGGGCTATCTTGCGCTGAGGGAGCAAGAGGGGCTCGCCGGAGTTGAGGCGGCGGCGTCGGGAAAACAGAGGGAAGGAAGAAAAGCAATTGACGCTGTCTGGGCTTTAGCGCGGCCAGGAGCACGCGGGATCGACACGTAGTGTGCTGCCCATGCCAGCGCGAAGCCGAAGGTGGCCACGGGCGCGCCTGGAAGGCCGGAGAAAGGACGCCGGCGGTGGGGCGGTGACGCCCTGTTGCCAACTTGATTTTTGAAGTATTTACAGATTTGCCACTGAGTTCATTTTACAAATTACTCCCAATTTTTCTATAAAAGTTGAAAATCTCCAAAAATGAAAGTTGCTCAACTTTTCAAACTCTACAACTTTGTTTCAAGGAATATTTTCAAATTATACCTCTATTTTGAAATTTGAATTTGAGGTACATTTGAGCATTTGAATCATTTCAAAATTACTCCAAATTTTATATGTAAACTTTAAAAGCTTTGAATACCAAAGTTGATCCTTATAAAATAATCTTTAACTTTTCTTTTTGTCACGACCCCAAATTCCAAATGGATTTTGAATTAGGCAAAAGGGGCAAAAAGGACTTTTATGATTTGAATTTGAATTCAAATTTGATTTGTTTACCTTCTTACTTTAACTTTGATTTTTGACCAGTAACATGGCCCATTAGGGTTATTTGAGTCAAATGACACATGGTGTCACATGATCACATGAAATTTGACTCTTGTGGTCATGATCTTTATTTAGAGTTTGAATCACATCACACATAAAATAACAACTTATGAAATAAAGCTTATTTAGTGAATGCATTCAAAATTTTCTACTTTATGAATGCTTTGCAATGCATATGATGACATGTCAAGTTTTAGTGCTAGGTCAAAACACCAGAGGTGTTACACTAACCATGGGTGCCTACACAATACTCAGGCTATAAGATTGTTCCTAGAAACAACTGCTACGGATATGCACACGGATTACCATCCTTGTCATTTGATTCTAGGTTGAGTGTGATGATTCCAGCAAAACCATCAGCCGCTGCTACTTCATTTGTAGTGTACATCATCCCCTAATTTGGTAGAATAAGTCCTAAGAAAAAACGATGTGCACGGGGTCAACATATTCCGTATATGAACTCTCTCTATCGACGAACAAGCTAAGTACCGCAATAGACCATATATACAATTTTAGAATACACCACATAAGTTTTTAACCCAAAATTAACACAATTCCAATAGTTTAGGCGCCTCAGCTATTTTGTCTTTGTCCTTCTAGAGAAAAAAATTGTAATTTGTTTATTGTGATTTGTGCTAATAGATTTGGACCATTGGATGGAGATCTGATGGTTGTTAGCTGTCGCCTGAACAAATGCTATATTTCAAGCACCTAAAATATAGCATGTCCTAACAACAATTTGAGAACATCCACAGCATTCAAAAGGGAAATTAAAATAAAATCCACAATTCTAAAGCTAATTAATTTTGATTACCTTAGAGGTACCATGTGGGACGGTGGGTGGGTAGCCGAACGTGACCGCCATGAGGTCGCATCGGCAGATGGGGGGACCCTCAGTGAGAGGCGAGGTCGATGCCCCATGGCCTCAGGTTCTAGATGCTCCTGTCCACCGCTCACCGTTGAGCTGCCCTTCCAACCCGCCCGGTCTCCGCCATCCCTTTCGCTCGTAGCACTATTCGTCAGAGGCCCTTCCGACGGTGGATGGAAGGACCCCTAGATAGAGAAGAGGTCGACACCCCGTGCCCTCAGGTTCTAGATGCTCCTGTCCAACACTCGCCGTCGAGCTACCTGTCCACCCCGCCCGCTCTCCACCATCCCTCGCGCTCACAGCACCATTCACCGGAGGCCCTTGCGCTGGTGGATGAGAAGACCCCTAGCGAGAGCTGAGGTTGATGCTCCATGGCCTCAGGGGCAGCTCGAGGATGAGCGGGGATGGGAGCATCTCGAACCTGAGGAGAGCATTTTGCTTGAGGGGAGGGTGTGGAAAGGAAATTTTGTGGGAGGCATTTCCCCTCCCGCCTGAGCGCTATTTTATAGCTATTGAATATCACCGTCGATGCGTCAGAGCAGCCGGTGTAGATACTTTATCATCACCGTCGTTTCATGGCTGCTCAGTGGTGTTGTTTCATTTCCATGACCGCCAAATGTGGACATATAATTGCATCAAGAACCGTATGATACTGCAAAGATGGTAGACATGGAAGAGCATACAATGTTGGATAGACGCGGTGCTAGGTCTGTTTTGATGTTGGGGCATGAGCAAAGACAAAAATGTCCTTCCAGTTTGCAACGGTACAATACAACGGTAAAATCAGCCGTTGGCCGTTATTCTATAACAGCCTCGGCTTTCTTCCCCTTTGTGCTAGGGTTTGTTGCCCTAGACATCAACCACTGCTCTCGCCCCCCTGCTCCTCTCCTCTTTGTTCCCCTGCTTCTGGCAACATCATGTCTCATTAGATGGATTGCTTGTTGTCACAGAGCAGACATCCTCGGAGGTCGCCGTATGCAGAAGAAGACGATGTTGGTGAAGAGACGGGCCTCCCTCTAATTATTTGCGACAAGTGCAGGATGGGGAGGGTGATTGAGCTTCAGTCGAAGACTAACACTAATCCTGGTCATATGTTCTTCAAATGCCTAAGGAATAATCCCTGGGTAAGCATATGCTCATCTCTTGTTTTGGTTGGATGCAGTCACAGATTGGATCTGGTTACTTGAGTGCATCTATTTTTTTGTTTCCCTTGATTTTGTATAGGTCCGACCTAGACGCAAGTTTTATGAATGGCAACGAGACTATCTGAAAAAACTAGTGAAAATAGGTAGGGTTGTGATTCATCCAGAACCTGGACAAGCAGATTCTCCAGATTCTCATGCACGAGTTAGGGAAAATTAAGAAGTAGATTCAACAACACAGAGATTGGTGCCTGCTGAGGCAAACGTAGTGCAATCCTTGCTTACAATTGTTAGGCTTTTCACCCTAGTGGTTGGTGCTACGGTTGTGGTTGCAGTAATGTATCTTTTCAAATAGTGTTGTATCTGTACTTGCTATTATCTTCATTTGTGGTAACAGAGGAGCAAAAATTATTAGCTGAACCATGTTTATTCATAATAAATGTACTATTTCTAGGTCTAGGCTAATTAACTCAACCTTGTTTGTTGATGTTCAATTTGTTGTGCTCAAGGATTGATGTAATCTCAAGGCGTGTTGTTTGTTGATGTTCAATGTGTTGTTATCAAGGATTGATGTAATCTCAGGGCGTGTTGTTTGTTGATGTTCAATGTGTTGCGTTGAAGATTTGATGTAATCTTATGGCCAAAAATTGTGTTGAAGGATATATGGATCCTGTGGAACGATAGTTTTCAAGAGAAGTTTGTTTGTTTGTTTATTTTTAGTAAACAGGTGTGGCTTGCACCCCTACTAAACTTTCCTATTTGGTTGCTATCCACAATTTGCCACACTTCACCTTAATTAGGCTCTGTTTGGAACAAAGGTTTTCCATAGAAAAAATGAAGGAAATAAAAACATAGGAAAGGAATCTGAGCAGGGTGTTTGGAACCAACATGCCTAATTACAAAAAGGGGGAAATCAAGGAGGCTGGTTAAGGGACAAAGAAGCAAACAAAAAAGATTAGTTCAATTACAATCTTTGTTCTAGCCATGAGTTAATAAAATATAACTTTGCTGTCAAAGATGACTCCATTTCGTTCATTCTAGAAAACCCAAGCCATTAACATGAATGAATCCATGAACTCAACACACTGTTCTCAGATATGTCTTCATTTCATTCTTTCCAGAAGCTCCAAGCTACTAGATTACAAAAGTAGCACACATTGGTATTGGATTACCAAGTAATTACACTAAACTTACTAGATTGATGATTTTCCCCCTCCAAGCTTACTAGATTAGACTGCATTTCGAACTAACTTACTAGATTAGACTGCACAAAAGTACCAAACATAACTACTTCATTTTGAACTAATTAAAACTAACTTACTAGATTAGACTGCACAATAGGACCACCTATACTAAACTAATATGAATCCTTGGCACCGGAGGATCCGCATTCATTCTTTGCCTCTTTGCTGGAGGAGTGGCCTCATCACCGCTATCGCCGCCATTGTTGGCGCAACCATCATCGTCGTCCTCATCCCCGTCGTCCTCCTCATCCTCTTCCTCTTCCTCCTTTTCATCCTCCTCCTCGTCCTCCTCCATCGGCTCTGGCTCTTCACCAAAGAGGGTGTAGAGTTCGTCGTTTGACCACCCCTCATCGGGGTCACAGTAGCTGCTTATATCGATCTCTGATGAGAGGAGCGGCGGCGACGAGTGTTCCTCGCTGGAGGAGTCATACCATGGCAGCAAAAAATCGGCCATCGCTAGAGGAGTTGTTGGAGGAGTGCCGGTGAAGCAGATTATGGTGGAGGAGATTGGGGTTTCCTCTACAGTATGACGGAGGAGTTTGGGGTTTTCATAGTGGTGTGCGGTGAAAGATGAGTGAGGCCGATTAAATAATCAGGCAAACATTGAAGGGAAGCGTTGCACCTCAGGGACTGCAACCGCTGTCTCCTTAGCTAGTGTCGCCTGCGAAACCCAAGCGGTGTCCATTTGGGCTACACCATCGAGATTGAGTTGGACGTACCACACACAGTGCGCTTACAAGTCATATTATACGTCTCTCACTATATAGCAGCACTAGATCACTTTGTCAAAGCAATCTGAAGTAGGATGACACGATCACCGGATGATACGCAATGGGAAAGTGACATGGTGAATACAATGGTGAATACAATGGGGAATACAATGATGAATGCTCTGAGGACGTTTTGCATACAATCTTGGTAAATTCAACTTATTGCACCATCTTTGGATCAAAACATATTCCATGGTGTACAATGATTTTTATTCGTCCATTAATCTGAATGTACAATGGTTGTTGTTCGTCATGTAACGAGTAGCGGGACATGACCAATTCAACTTGCATGTACAATTCAACTTGGAGTGAACTCTTTATTCTCCAATGAACGATGGTGCCAAAGGAAGCTAAACATTCATTCCAACCTTGTTTGAATGCATGTTGTTTACACCAAAATTTAGAAGAAGAGTCATAGGGACTTAAAAGATCTTAAGATCGTGTCGTCAAGGAATCAATCGCGTATAGGTCGGTATTAGCTGATTCAAATGCAAAACTGGAATCAGCTTTCTTCAGATAGCGCCAGCAGATAACGACAAAGGCTATGATTGGCGCCGGGACAAGACATGTTGGACTCTACAAAAAGGGAAAGATTAGAGTCCAAGTTATCTTAAATTAGGAATGTTTTCTCTAGGGTCAAAGATTGTGATGAATCGTGCTTAGATAAGAGTCATGCGTAGGTCCCGGGTATAAATATCAAAGCCCCGCTATTGTAAAAAATACACAATCAATCCAATACAAGTCATTTACTTTTTTTGGCTCCGGCCACCCCTTAGGAGTAGGAGTAGAGTAGATCTCGGTGAGTTCTTCAGTAAGTATGGCTGCATCGATCCGATTGACCTCCACTGCTTGTCTGTAAGTACCGTCATGGTTTATACTTCTGTTTGTATAGCTGCATCGATCCGGTCGACCCCCATTGCGACTTTGGTATAAGCTAGTTATCGACTCTTGTCTAGTTTAAGTACGGCTGCATCAATCCGATTGACCACCACTGCTCGAACTAGATTAAGGTCAAGTTATCGGCTCTATCTAAGGGTGGCGTTCCTTCGGGTAGATTCATTAAGTTACCGATATTGCTTATTGCTTCCATTATTTATCTAATTACAGCAATATCACTTCGCCCAATTGGGATTGATCTAGATCGGCCTTATATTTTGTTTAACCCATCGTTTGTTAATATAAAACTGGTCTAATTTGCATCTTAAATGATGAGTTATGTTATATCGGCCGTTTTATGTCAACATTAATCGTGCATAGCATACGGTTAAGGCATGTTCCTGTGTGATTCTGCCTCACACCCCACTGTTAGCACCGTGGAGTGGGGATTGTTATTTGGTAGATCTATTCCTGATAAGACATGACCTTAACTGTGCGCTATGCCTGAATCGACTGTTTTAGCCGATATCGAGTGCTTTCATGAATAGTTCGCGTCACTAGATCGTTGAAGTAAAGATAGGTTGAAAGATGTGTTAGCCCCATGATCTTATTATTGTATTATGGCCTACATGATTTTGCCTCATGCCCCACTAGTATTAGTAATAAGTTAGGGTCATCGAGTCTATTGTTGTTTCTATGGCCTGCATGATTCTACCTCATCAACTTCTCTACACACCTATGACCGGTGAAATAAAATGCCCTAGGTTATACCTTTGCCTTGCGCATTCCATTCCATCTCCTCCAATGTTGATGCAACACATGCACCAACATAATCAACAATGATATGATATGATCCACTTCATATCATCACATGATCATATTGGTTCATTGATCTTGACATCACTTGCTTTTCACCGTTGCCTTCATCCATCGGCGCCAAGTCTTGCTTAAGTTTCACCGCCACGCGGTTCATCGCTCCAAAGCCTCTGACTTGCCCTTCATGCTTGCAACCGATCCATCAAGCCAAGTCTTGTCTTGATCTTCTCCACCTTGATCACATGACTAATGTCATGTCTCATGTGCAATGAGCTCCTTCGTCATCACATGTGTGAGCTTTGCAACATCTCCAAGCCATTTTCACCTTCATGGCATATGTTGCTCACACATATGCACCTGTGGACTAATCACCTGTGTATCTCACATAAACACAATTAGTCCACCTAGGTTGTCACTCAATTACCAAAACCACATAAGGACCTTTCACCTATGCTCCTCTCCCTTGACGGCAAAACCTGGAGATTGCCTAACGAAGACCGTCTCCGCCAGCTCACCGTTGAGGAAGGCTGATTTAACGTCCAAGTGATGGACGCGCCAGTCTTTTGCTGCTGCCAAGGCTAGTAGCAAATAGACCAACTCCATGCGTTCTACTAGCGCAAAGACCACCTTGAAGTCTATGCCCTCGTGCTGAACAAAGCCTCGGGCGACGAGGCGCGCCTTGTGCTTGACAATGGCGCCGAGCTTGTCCCATTTGACCTTGTACACCAACTTCAGGTAGATTGGACGACATCCTAGAGGTGGATCGACGAGCTGCCAAGTCTCATTTTCCTTAATCACCTTCATCTCCTCCGGCATCGCTCGTCACCAGTTTCGTCCTGCTCGGCCAGCGAATGTGGGTGGTTCCTTTGCACTGACTAGCAATAGCTCTGCGTCATTAAGCAGCCAACCAGCCAGTCCTGAGGGTCCTATACCACCGATGATGTTGTATAGCCTATGGAACCACACCTCCTCACCTTCGTGGAAGGCATCCACGAACTCAGTGATGTCACTTGGAGGTGAGACAAATTCGATCGGCGTCGATGGAGCTCCCTGTTCCGTCAGAGTGCTCGGTACAGCACCTGGAGTGCTCGGCACCCTGGTTGTAGTGCTCGGCACTACTTCTGGACCGCTCGTCATAACTCCTGTAGTGTTCGACCATACTGTAGGAGTGCCTAGCTTCAGTCTTGGAGTGGTCGGTACCACCGCAAGACGTCTTGGCTCCGCCATGGGAGTGCTCGGCACCCGTCCTGGAGTGGTTGCCACCACTGCAGAACCTCCTAGCACCACTCCTGGCGTGCTTGGCATCCCTCTAGGAGTGCTTGACACTCCTCCTAGAGTGCTCGGCATCCCTCCCGAAGTGCTCAGCACTATCGCAGGAGTGCTCGGCTCTACCGCCGGAGTACTCGGCACTCCTCCCGGAGTGCTCGGCATGTCTTCCCCAGCATCTCCACCACCATGGATGACCAAGTGCTCGACGATGAAGGTGCTGGTGAAGCCGCTAGCTTCCCCCGTGCTTAGACTGCTCTAGTCCCAAGCTGCTTCCTCGTCAAACACGACGTCGCGCGAGACAAGCACCTTGTCTCCATGTGGGTCATAGCGTCGGTATGCCTTGGTACCCTCCGCGTAGCCTAGGAACACCATGGGTGTGCTCCTATCCTCTAGTTTGGTGAGGTTCGGCTTCATCTTCCTGACGTGGCCGATGCAGCCGAATGTCCGGAGGAAGGACATGCTCGACTTGCGCCCATACCAAGCTTCGAACGGCGTCTTGCCTGTTAGGGCCTTGGTTGGAGCGCGGTTGAGGATGAACACTACTGTGGTCACCGTCTCCCCCTAGAACCTTGCCGGCATGCCTTTGGCCTTCATCATGGATCGCGCCATGTCGACCACCATCTGGTTCTGTCGCTCCACCATGCCATTCTGTTGTGACGAGTATGGCATGATGTCGTGTTGCCCCACACCCTGATCCGCACAGTATGCAACGAACTCCACCAAAGTGAATTCACCACCTCGATCAGTTCTCAGCACTCGGTGCTTCTTGTCGCTCTCGGCCTCCTCGCACATCTTGAACTTCTTCATCGCCGCTGCCACTTCATCCTTGCTCGTCAGGAGTTGCAGCCACATGTAGCGACTGTAATCATCCACGAGTAGGAGGAAGTACCGCCGACCACCGTTTGTAGCAGGCGTGATCGGCCCGCAGAGGTCATCGTGGATGAGCTCGAGAGCATCCTTTGTGTGATACTTGGCCGCCTTTGGGAAAGGTAGCCTCCTCTGCTTCCAGGCTAGGCAGTTGTCACACAGCTCGCCTCCGTGCTTGATGTGGGGAAGCCCTCAGACCATCTTCTCCAGCCGACTAAGCGCGTCGAAGCTGAGATGTCCGAACCGGGCATGCCACATCCATGGTTCCTCGGAGTGCCTTGCCGCTAAGCACACCAGCTGCTCTACCTTTAAGTCGAGCAGGTACAACCGATTTAGGGACCTCTTCACCTTGGCAAGAAGTCGCTGCTCCCGGTCCCTGATCCTGAGGAATCCTTCCTTGATCAGTACCTCACTACTACGCTTATCCAACTGACCAATGCTGATGATGCTGGAACACAACTGCGGGATGTAATATACATCCGTTAGCGCATGGTGCTTCCCGTTCCAGCACCTGACGATGATGGTGTTGCACCCTTGGATAGCCACCCTTGAGCCGTCACCAAACTTCACCATACTGGTAACATCGTTGTCGAGCTCGAAGAAGGATGCTTTGGAGCTCGTCATGTGGTTGCTGGCACCGGAGTCCAGATACCACCGTTGCTCCTAGTCAGTGTCCACATGTCCGAGGTGAACTTGGGCGCGTGGTTCGTCAAGGTTGACGGTCTTCAGGGCCTTTCCAGGTTCTCCCACCATCGTCGCCTCTTCCCTCTCCTTGGCCTCGATGTCGTGCAGTGCACAAAATGTCGCCATTAGGATAGTGGCCTCATCCTCATCATCGGCTTGTGCCAGATGAGCTTTAGCCTTCTTCTCCTACTTGCGGTTTGGGCACTCTCGTGCCCAACAACCCATCTTCCCGCAACGCAGACAGGCGTTGGGGTCGACCTGCTTCTTCTTCTTCGAAGAAGCCTTGCCGTGGCGCTTGCCATCACCACCGCGGCTGGAGGAGGCTGCCTTCCTAGAGTTCCTCCGAGTAGCCCACTCCTCTTCCATCAGCAGAAGTTTTCTGCTGTCCTTCGTTGCTGTCGGCTGCTCCAAGCGCTCGTCCACTGCCCGCAGATAGCCTATCACATCCTCAATGGTGTGGGTGGACAAGTCCAGCATCGTTTCTATGGAGAGAGGGACCTGCATGTACTTTGCCGGCATGGAGTGGAGGTACTTTGAGACCACCTCCACTTCGTCAATGGTGACGCTGTGGCTCTTCAGCTTGCTGATGAGCGTCTGTAGGCGGAGGGAGAAGTCTACACCATTTCACCATCCTTGAACTTGAGGTTGGCGTACTCCTGCTTCAGAAGCTGGGCCGTCGCCTTCTTTGCGTGGTCGGAACCGACGCGCATCGCCGCAATAGCCTCCCACGCCTCCTTAGCTGAGCTTTTTACCCCCAACGGCTCCCTGTACTCCGCCGGTACATCAGCGAGGATAGCCTCCAGCGCTGACATGTCATCCTTCTCGTTGTCGGTGCCCTTGTCAAATATATTCCAGAGCCGTCGGGCTCTGAGCTTGACCTTCATGGTCACCGACCACTCTCCACAGTTGGTGTAAGTCAGCGTCGGCCAATTGGTGCCGCTGATCTCCCGCACCGTGCGAACAACGACCTCCGGTCATGGCTTGGCAGCCACAGTAGTGCCACTGCTGTCGCCCATCTCCGAACCGCCCGTCATCGCCAGCGGTTAGTCTGGTGACAGCGCTTGTACGGCTCCGATACCATTTGTTGGCCTACTGGATCACTGGTTCAGGTGAGTGAACCACTCACCAGTCTTGCCGAGTACCCGCTAGTGTTGTCGAGCACCCACTAGCCGTGCCGACCACGAACAAACGTTGTCCGTCCCCACACACTATGGCTGGAGCTAAAAGAAGAAGGGAGAACAGAGCATGCACACACAATACAAGACACCAGCGTTGGTCGAAGCCAGTGAGATGGTAAATCTGAACTTTCTTTACTGAGTTGCCATGATATTCTATTTATACAACTCTATCTATCTAGTCCTAATACAGCGCACATGCTGGGCTGACTCTGCGCCGGTCACTGCATGTGTCTACAGTGCTACAGGTGACCGTGCGGCGTCTGCACCTACAGCGGCTACAGTATCACGGCAGGAGGTCTTTCGGCGCTGCCTTCCCTTAAGTTAGCAGTAGATTATCTAACCACGAGGAGGCGCGCAAGGATCATCTTCAGCAGCAGTGGGGAGATCACGTCGTTCATGTCGCTGACGCAGACATCGCCATGGCGGCGTTCGCGGGCATGCTTCTCGACGACTCCTTGATCCAGCAGCAGATGGAGGAGGAGAAGAAGTGGTAAACTTGACGTCACCGTCGTCGCAGACGTCAGTGGCGACGCCCGCGCTCCAGGCGTCCTCCTCGTCGGCGTCGTTGCAGACGTCACTCGCGATGCCGGCGCCCGAGGTGTACTCGTCGTTGGCCTCGTTCTCGACGTTAGTCGCTGACTGTGCCCGCGCCCGTGGCCTAGCTACTCTCCTGCGCTGGACTCCTGACCCGTGAGCCCTGGACATGTTCGCCGGGAATTTAGAATTTGTTACTCGTTGATCAGTTGCCAAAGCTTCCTGTAGACTGTAGAACTCTTATTTGTAATTCGACAACCATTTTCATCAGCATGCAGTACAGTGGAGCAGTGGACCTAATCGAAATGAGAGGACCTCTTATTTATTTTTTTCGACTGAACCCATATACATTACAATCGAACTGTTCAAGTTTGTATGTTGTGGCACTATACTACTGATAATGGACGTACTTCGCACTGTATGTTGGTCTTTGACTCTCTCTTTTTTTTTTGAGATTATTGGTCGTTGACTCTTTGTATTGTGTCATTCTGAAAGGAGGTCTTTGTTTTTTTAGAACGGTGAAACAATGGAGCAGAGGCCATAGGGATATGCCTGCATTTCGCCATCAATAGAGCCGTTGCAACACATTGGGCCCGCTCTTCAAACAGGCCAAGCCCATGACAGGCCTGGTCCAAATTTTATCCAGCCCGCTCGGTTTTCCCCATTTGGAGTCGAGCGAACGGCCGATTCAGATGCCCAACACAAACAATCGATCAAATTACAATCAATTTTACTTCTCTTGTGCCCTAATCTCTTCCAACATCTATGTTGTTGTTCATCATTTGATTGGATGACCAAGGATGGCGCCCTAGGCTTCCTGGTCGACCTAGGGAAACCCAGTGACGTCCTTGCCCTCACGGGGTTCCTCCTGGACGAGATCTTCGACGGTTCGTTTGCTAGTTTATCCGAAAACTAGTCGTTCTTCGTCACGCAAGCACGATAGCTATCCATTGGTGGTTTGCTTGTAAACCTCTTTGTTCTTCTTGACGTAAGTGTGATACTCGCTGCGTTCTTTGGTCCATGGCGACCTGGGTGATCTAGCCCTAGCTAACCCAGGATCAATCCGACGTCAATACACTTTTTAATGACTCTGCTAGGGATAATTGCTTCAGCTCTACTTTGTAGCAGAATCTCTTTACCCTAGACCCTCTTCATTGATCTATCTTCTTGTGCTCGCCATTACCGTTGCATCTGTCCCAAAAGGCCAATCACATTTAGTTTTGACCAAACGTGATCTCTCTTTCTATTTTGCAAAGTGTTGCTCGCCATTACCCTGATAAGTGCTAAATGCATCCAAGTATATATAATACAATTTGGCCATCAAAACACATATGGATAGAACTCTAGAAGGTTCTAAAAAAGGAACTTTTTCCACGGTAGAAATGGAATAAAAATGAATTGATAAAACAATCCTAGAAAAAAAGTAAAGACATATTTTAATTAGTGTCGTGTACATGATATACCACTTGATTCGAATATTTCATATCTTCATCTACCATTTTCACCCCTACATGCATCTACATTTTAAACCTAGATAAAATCAACCTACTCCCTCTCTAGCAAAATAGAAGTCTCGCTTCCAAACAAATCAATATATCCCAAATTTAACCAAATATATAATTTGCTAATTTACAAAGCATTATAATTATCACTACATTAATTATGGATATGTTTCATAGTAAACCTATTTGAAGATATAAATATTAATACTATTTTTCTATAAACCTAATAAAATCAAGTGAATATTGTTTGGCTCCTCCATAAACAATACTTATGATTTTTTGAGATGGAGGGAGTAGCATCATGCTTTTTGTGATGGAGATAGTAACTCAATGGGTGCTAAAGACCGGTTAATGACGGCCGAGGGGGATTGGAAGGAGGTCAGATTTTTAAAATCAGGTACCATAAGAGCCCTGTTTCGTTGGTGACCAAACCATGCCACGCCTAACCTTCGGCAAATTGTGGCTGCCACAGAAAATGTGGCGAATAAAATCGAAGCCACACTTCTAGCAAGGTTTGGCATGAAAATGAGTATATCACATGTGTGGCAAGGTGCTAAGAAAGTGTGGCGTGCCATAGCTGTGGCAATGAACCAAACAGCTGCCGAAGAACTGTGGCAAGCGGAACCTTTGGCGTGGCACGTTTTGGTCACCAACCAAACATAACTCCAGCAATAGCCCTCAAAACAGGGTCTCTAGTTTTCATTTGGGCCCTCCCCCACATTTGGGGTCTCTGTTTTCTAGATTGAGCTCCAACAGTGACCCTCAAAATATAGAGCCCTCAAATTCATTCTCTCAAGGAATGACACATGGGACCCCCTCATCATAGACTCACTCAGCCAAAAGAAAGAAACCGACTAACGCCGGTGGGGGAGCGAACGAAATCGATTGCTGGTGGGGAAGCGGACGATGCCTCGACAGATGTGGGTGTAGATGCCGCCGATGAGGAAAGGGAGAAGAGCAGGAACGGACCTGGCTGCGTGCGCGGGAGTTCAGGGAACCCGGCCGCAAGCGAAGGAGCGCCGACGAGAGGAGCGGGTACGCAGCTACGAGCGCGACACGAGAACCGAGGACCCGGCCACGACCTCTACCTCACCGCCGGCCGTGAGAATGACACGTGGAGTAGGGATTGCCCTGGCCGCGAGCGTAGGAGTGCCGATGAGAGGAGCGGGCACCCGGCTATGAGTGTGACGCGAGAAGTAAGGTCCTGACTGTGACCTCTACCTCATCGCGTCTATGAGCTCGACGAGAGGACCTAGCCGCCACCTCTACCTCGCCGCCAGCCATGAGCGTGACGAGAGGAGCCGGCCATGAGCTCTACCTCGCCACTGGATGTTGGATCGAGTGGGTGCTGCTGACGGTGGTAGACAACCGGGGGAGGGCGTGCTGCCAGGGAGCAGATCCAGCATCCGGAGAGCTTGGCAAGAGAGAAACGGATGGAAACCATCCTTTGGGGGCTTGGCCTAAGGCCCTAGGAATGGGTGTCCACCTCGATTTGGGTGCTCTAGGAGCCATGCAGGAGCTATGCTTTTAGCCTAGCCACCCATATTTAATTATGGTGGCTGAAGTAGAGGCCTTGCTCTAATAGGCTTTATATCATCGCGCTCCTCCCATCAGTCGCTGATGTATATGCAAATGCAGGCATCGACCGATTAATTCAGGCTTCTTCATTTTAATTGCGCGAGACATGCATGTATAATAATGTATTGTTCACATTTTCCTATGAAGTTGCTTTGACCAAACGCCTTGTTCTCTCCTCAACACTCTTCTTAAATAAATGTTAAAACCAACAATGTCAGTCCCCTGACCCTCTCATATAATCCCAATACATACATCGGCATTCCTCATCTTTCTGTCTAAGCTCTAGACATAGCTGCCACACTGCATCGTACGTCCTTCAACTTCCTCAAGAAAGGCTTCCTCCTCCCTAGCTAGCGGGAACCGGAAGAGACTCTTCACGGCCATCTTCGCCCTCCTCGTCGCCTGGATCTCTTTCCTTGTCGTCGCCAACGAGCTAGGCGTCGGTCGAGCCCATCAAGCTTCTAGAGAGAGCTCGGCCAGGTAAAACATAAAAGCCTTTGGTTTTTTTTTTTTTTTTTGAGGGGACGTAAAAGCCTTTGTTGCTTTCAGCGAAACTACTAGGCTAGGCCCAAACTCGGTTCAGTGGTGGTGAGCAGGACAGGACAGGACGATGGGTCCCACATTGCACAGCCTGCTGAGCTTCAGCAGTCTAGCAGCTTCTTCTTCACAGGTCTTTAATTACGTGAGAATAGACAGCGTACTGCACTCAATTCTCAATAAGCCCGGTTGATGCCTCGATAATTTTTATTTAGGGTTGTTTTGCCAGTGTATGTCCTACTGCAATGCAAGCTGGGCTCCACGTCATGGATGACCCACACTCAAAACATTTTGTTTTTACCTTGCCTCTTGTTGATTTGTCGGGAATCCTAACGTTCGTTTCGCCCGTACAAACCACACTAGAGCACCACCAAGTACCAACGACAGCTATATATAGCCAAGATCTACGAAAGATTCGATGGATTTTCTTTGTCTGCATGCTGCTTGCATTGGTCAGCATTTCTGTTAACGATCGAACAAGTAACTGAGCCTGAGCTCACAGCTGAGCTAATAATAAGGCCGTGCATTTATGCATCGTCGTCAAGGTTTTAGAGCTCCACTACCAGAGAAAGAAACGTTTGTGCCGGCCAAAAACCGTTGCATTTACGCATTGTCGTCAAGCCTGGTATATCATCAAAGAACTCAATTATAGGAACCGTGCCGGTTAAACTAGCTCAAGTTTGACCAAGATTATAATAAATAGTATTAACATTTATGTATTCAAAATAAATTTATTATGAAACTATATTCTATGGCTAAACTAATGGTACTTATTTTGTCATATGAGTGTTAGTTTTTTCATATAATTTTAGTCAAAATTTAAACTATTTGACTCCTCGAAATACGAGAGTTGCATTTTTTGACAGAGGGAGTACACAACATTAATTAAACTATGTCTATGGTTTTTTGCTAGGATTGTTTTATCAATTCAGTTTTATTCCATTCATACTCCTTTTTTTTTCTTTTTTAGAACCTTTTAGAAGTTTTATCCATATGTGTTTTGATCGCCAATTCATATTAGATATATGAAGGTGCATTTGGCAGGGTTTTAGATTCTCTTAGAAACGTTGCAGATCTAGTTTCTCTTTAGAAATGTTTCTTTCATGAGTCATAGCTCACTAGATTCTTGAAAAAGAACTACAAAACTAGATTTTGGGTATTTCTCTAGACTGCTGGTAAACGGTTTCAAGTGATTCTCCTTAAAATAATTCTCTCTTTGTAATGAGTGACAACGATATATCCTAGTGATTCTCCTGAGAATCTAGAATGTTTCTTGCTGCCAAAGCACCCTAAATCTAGTAATGCTTTCAAAACAAAAAAGAAATATTCTTTTCTACATCTGAATTTCCATATTCGTATTTCTTTCTATTGTAGACACTAAATAGATGTGTCCAAATTCTTTTCCTATTACTTTTCTCTGCCCCATTCTACATTTGTATTAAAAAGCATGAATCCAATACCCTCAGCACCCTAAAAAAAATACAGTACTAGGTGAAATGATCTAATAATATTCGTGCTATTAATCACTAATTACATCGATTAGAATATTACTCATGTTCCAAATTATAAGATATTTTAGCTTTTCTAAATTCATAGCTTTAGTTACGCACCTAGATATAGGTTATGTCTAGATACATACTAAAAACTATATATCTATTAGCACAAATCACAATAAACAAATTATAATTTTTTTTCTATGGAAGGATAAGGACAAAACTGTTCTGACGCCGGTGTGAAAAACTATATATCTAGAAATGTCAAAACTTCGTAATTATAATTTGAAACAGAGGGAGTACTAATTAATATGTGTCAATTCAATCTATTTAAAATCAATGACTAAATAATATTAATTTTGATGTTGCAATAAATAAATTTTAATCAACTTTTGTATAACTAATATGTGTCAATTCAGTCTATTTAAAAATGAATAAAATTTATGATGCGTAATAAATATCACTAGATTATGGAATATGTTTTCAAAATAGACCTATTTAAATATATATAAATCTTAATACTACTTTTTATAAATCTAATTAAATTAATTTAAGATTGTTTAACTTCTATTTACATTTTTTAGGGAGTAGCACCATCTTTTTTCCGACCGATCAGTTCAGTATCGCGAAATGCCTCGCTCTCTCCTCAACCCTCGTCTTAAATACAGTATAAAGGTTTAAAGCATCAACGTTATTCTCCTCTCATAATCTCAATACATTGATATTCCTCTCGTCTTTCTGTCTAAGCTCTAGCCATGGCTGCCACCAAGCCAAGCTCAACCACCCCATCGTTCTTGAACTTCCTTAATGAAGGCCTCCTCCTCCCTGGCAGGAACCGGAGACTCTTCGTGGCGATCTTCACGATCCTCGTCGCCTGGATCTCTCTCCTTGTCGTTGCCAACGTGCTTGGCATCGAGCCCATCAAGCTTGAGGTCGGGCTCGACATGGATGCGCTCATGAGCACCGACCCCGGAGGCCCGGACTACGCTCTCCTCCTCCGAGAGACGCAGGAGGACTACCGGATCCTCTTCCTCGCAGGCGCGGCCTATCTCGTGTCAGTAGACGTCACTAGCTCTGTCATCCAGCTCGTCTCCCTCTTCGCCACCGTCACGACATACTCCGGTGACGGTGAGGTGCACACCTTTGGCGCGCTCCTCGGCAGAGCCAAGCAGCAGCTGAAGGGGGCCGTGCTGACGGTCGCCTTCGTCTGCATGCTCAAGACCGCCGCCGTTGCGCTGCTGTTTGCCTCGTCCGCCCTCGTGGCCTTCCTCGCGTTCAGGCGGTACCGCGGGCTGTTTCTCGCCGGGTGCCTGGTCCTCCTCGCCGCCTTCGTCTTCTACATCTTCCTGTCCTTCTTCTGCTCGCTCGCCGTCGTCGTGGCCGTGGATGAATCTGCAGCTAGGCGCTGCCATGGCGCCGGCGCGGTCGTGCGGGCGTGGCAGCTGGTGAAGGGCAGGCGGAGGCGTGCCATGCTCTTTGTTTCCGTGATGAGTGGGCTCGCCGCTGTGTTCAGGCCGATTTACTGGCAGGCCAAGATATGCGGCCATAGCAACATGGCGTCGGGGGCTCTGCTCCTGGGAGTCTTGTACACCGTCCTGATGGCCGCCGTTGAGTTGTTCCAAAACTGCGCGTTGACCGCGTTCTACTACGAGTGCAAGGGTAGATCAGCTCAGGAATCAGAGACGGAGTATGTCAAGGGTGCGTGATGAAGTGCAGTATGTACCAGCTGTGTGTATAACCGTCAATAAATACTGTAAACTTGTTGTTCTAGACGGAAGTCTTCGAACACGGGCAATTGCTGAACTCTCAAGTTGCGAATGGAATAGCGAAGGCAATAACGAACTGGTGGTTTCACTATTCATCCACCCCTTCCTATTGTACAATTGGCACTATTTATAGGTTCCCCCTAACAACACAAGGACTCTTATGCCTCCCCCACACCTACTTTTGCAACATTCACCTAAAACAATTGCAGCATACATCCGAAACATTTGAAACATACGCTTGCAATATACGTTTTCAGCACGTCTCAACATCTCCTTGCTGCTTACGAAATGAAGGCTCGCTGACGTGTGGAGTTCACCCAAGGCAGTCGTGCCGTCGCCACCATGGTCCAGATGGACCCGCCAACTACGAGGCCCAGCAGGAACCCCTTCTTGGCCACTAGTATCGTGGGCTCGACACGGAGCCCCCCGCAACCCCTGCTGCTGGCACCGCAGTCCCCAAAAGCAAAAGCATCCGCCTTCACAGGACCGTGGGGACCACTAAAGCCTTCGCTCGACTTCGCGCACAGAGCCGTGTCGCTCCTTTGCTCGGGCACTTGGTCCTCGCTGGGATCGTCCTTAGGGATACAACTCTTCACCCGCACCTCCAGAAGCTCTTCATATGTCAAGCCCTGGCAAAGCCTCCCACGTCCTGACAAAATGCACCATCCTCCGAAACGACCAAAAACATTTAGGAAAGGCTTTTGGGATAGCTCTTTGCGAGGGGGAGGGGTCCAATCGAAAAAGGAACCGCCCAACATATCTAAACACAAAAAATTGGGTATGCAAGGTGTCGGTGTTTTGTAAACCGACTAGTGAATTTATACGTGTGTCACGCTGCTCTAGGAAGACAATGGTAGCACTCAAAGACACAAGGAAATCATACTAGTTTAGGCCGGAGCCCTACGTCCAGTCTCAGAGATGGTTCGTTTTTGTGTTCCTCGGTTCAAGTGCTTTGAAGTCTTACAAAAGGGGTGTGTAAGCTAAGGGAATGAGGTAGAAGGAGTGAGGTTAATGAATGCCCAAATGAAGTCTCAAGAGTCTGCCCTCTGGAAGGGAGGCCTGGTCGCCCTTATATAGAGTTCGGGGGCTAGGTTACATATAGAGATAGGGGTTCTCCCGAGCAAGGGAGAAAGGAGGAAGCTTGGCCTATAAGCAAGCCTATCATGTCCTAGCGTCATCGCACGTTCAGATACGGTCATCGTCATGGTCACCGTGGTCTTGCTCCCATGTCGCGGCTATGCGTGGCATGATGCTACAGTGCCGGTCGTGACGACACTGTTGGCACAGTGGTGGTTCACCAACTGTCCTACGCGACATGGTCTTGCCGTGGCCTTCGTCATCATCTCCTGTTCTCTTGGTGGCGTCGTGGCAACAGTGTAGGAGCAGGTAGCCGCTCTTAGGTCATCGATTGCCTTTGCTAGTCGTGATGCCAATGGTCCCGACCTTGGATTGCGAGGTCCAGGCCCCTGGTGGCCTGGTCGGTCTTGAAAGTCAAGGCCAGGGTCATGCGCTCCATCCTATAGTGGGTGGGGCCATACGCCCATCTTGTCAGGCTAGATTTGGACGGTGCGGTGCCATACCGTTCATCACCGCCTAGCGGTGTTTTCTTATCCGCGCAGGGGCGCGTTGGGATGGTGTCTACCCCCGAGGTAACTGTCCTTTCAATCCTAGCTTAGTGAGTGCTGGAGCATGCCTGTATTTGTCAGGGCAGGCATACTTGACCACGCCCGACCTCTCCTTGTCCCTCCCGAGGGTCGATACAATGGAGAGGTCGAGTGCGGCTGCATAGCATGTAGTGGAAGGAGATGGGAGGGGTCGTGGTGGACCACTTGTCTTGGTGTGTGGCTCAGGGCCTTCGTGGCTTTTAGGCTGGCTGCATCTTGCTAGGCCTTGGCTAGTTGGGCTACCCATGTAGCTGACTAATCGATGCCTTGAGATACCCAGGGTATCTTGACCCTGAAAATAGCCCCCGAGCGTCTTTGCGATCTTGGAGTGATCATGGAGATGCTGATTTTCGAGGGTGACGTGTCACATGTATGCCTGAGGTCGTGGATGGTCCAAGCTCAGAGCTCGATCCTTTGCTGGCTCAAGTGTTCAATGCAGTAGGTGGCAGTTATGTCCCCTCTCGTCAAGTTGTCTTGATGGCTAGGTATGCGTCTGTCTTACTGAGCTCGATCGTGTCAGGGTACGAGATCTAGACAGAGCCATGTGGTCTCGTCGACGCTGTACCGGCTCTGTCTTTTGGAGGATCTCGATTTCCCTAGCCTCATGCAGGGTTCTAACATTGGTTATGACCTCCCATTGTTCGCCACACGGCTTGGGAGTCACGGGCTATACAATTGTTGATGGCAGTTAATGACAATTATAAACCATCAATATACGCTGCATAAATGATTAAAATGAATCACCAACATAGCTATAATGTTTAAAGCTAATGAGTTCCATGAGTTTTGGTGATTTTATAACTGCAGGAGGATTTAATAAAAAAAACTAGCAATGTGGACCTATTCGTCAGAGCAAATCATGATCAACCATGATGAAACCAATCTGGAAGACTCTAGAAGCATCATAGAAGGCAACCAACAGAAACCCACGCCCATCTATCAAATGGTGGGGCCGGCTGGCCCCACTTGTAGGTTGTCTAGCCTAGGAGGCCCACCTATCAGCCCCCCTTGCTATGTCGGTTCTCCACCGCTTTCTAGGTTCAATCTCCGCCATTGTTCAAGGTCAGTTCGATTCGAGGGTCCAGATTTGATGTTGCCATGGATTCATGGGCCCACAGGACTCTTGGTGCCCCCTATATAAGGCTCCCATACCTCCTCCAAAAGAGCATCCTGAAATCCTAAATTCTCATCCTCATCATCAAGATTAGAGCCAGCAATCAAGAGAAGAGTAGTCCTTCATGATAGGATCTATTCTTTGTAAAAATAAATAGTGAGATAGAGAGTGAGGGAAGAGTTTGGAGGAAGTGTCGGCCTATCGGTGCTCTCTCTATGACTTGTACCTTGGTAGAATCATGTTCTACTTGAGCTTGCTTCTGAGATTTCTCGGGTAATTAATTTCTGATTCAAGTAAGTATTGTGTTTATATTGTTCATCAAGTTTGTGACCCTTTTGAGTGCTTTAATCTATAGAAGCTCTAGGTTAAAGTAGTAATTGTTAAGTGTAAGCATGGTGCTTAGACTTTAGTTACTCATGGATGCACCCTGTATTCTGGATTGGTGATAGATCATGAGAGTGGCGCTCGTTGAGTCCTTTGTAGTCCACCTCTTGTTTGTAGGCAAAGTAGGACACGGTTGCGATGGAAAGCATCCTCTGTTGGTGTCTTTGTTTAGTAATGTCCCTAGTTAAAGAGTAGAAGACATAGCTTACCCAAGTTAGAATTAGAGAACCTTAGTGATCCTCTCTATGCTCTTATTTATCCTAAGCCTTGTTGCTACTCCTGGTTAAGTTAGACTTAGTAAAACTCACACACGTTTCCTTGAGTTTGATATTCTGGAATACTTCTGGTGAAGTGCTACATCGGTATCCATATGCTTATGGATTAATCTGTGTGCATCCAAAATATACCAACAATAGTCCGTCCTTGGGCCAACCAATAGGGGCCTTCCTTCCATTTGAACCATTCTTGACCACGCCTTTGGGTTACTTCCAGACTTGGTGTGGAAGAACCATCCCAATTATATGGCCCACATGCACCTGTCATTGTCCTAAAGCCCTCTGACTACTGTACATGAGAGCCAGATAATTCTAGTAGTCTATCGAGTGTCCTCAGGGAACCCCGAATCATCCTCTTTTTACAACCCATACAGGATAAACAATGGAGTTACCACAACATTACAACATTTGTTACAAAAATAACTTACATCGGAGTGTGGAAGACCTATAGCATTAGATTACAAAATATGTTCAAGTCAAAACTTATCTTAAGTTCACAAAAGTGAGTAGAACTACAAATGTGACTTAGGTAAAAAACCGAAGGTAGAAGAGACAGCCAGATCATGTCGAGCCCACCGACATGATGGTTGGCGGTCCTTAACTCTAATTCTGACTGCCAATTAAGACATAAAAAGAGGATAAATTAACAATCCTAAACACATGCATTTACTATTGACAAAGTTCCACATGTATTTGGAGGTTATTATTTTGCAGGTCACAAACAGAAAAACATAGAGAAATTCACTGAAAGGCGCTTTACGACGCTGATATGCGCAAAAGATAAATAGAAATGCCTAGTAAATCAAGCCATCCGAGCAAAATACCGATCAAGGAGCAACCTAGGACCAACCCACAGCCCACCACGCAAAGGCGGTGGTGAGGGGGCCAGGTCAGGGGGTGGCCGACCCCCCACTATCGCCTCTCTACCACCCCTTCATACGTCGATTCCTAGGCGACATGTAGAGGTGGAGAGACTAGGCTTTGTCCAAAAATAGTACTCAGACCGACCTTCCCTTGCTCCATTGTCTTAACGCATGGAGGCATGCAAAGAATTGAGTGGCCTCTGTTCCTCCTCTCCGCCTATAAAAGGAGGCCACCCCCTCCTCATTTCACAACACCTTAAGGGAAAGAGCACAACATTAGAGCAACACTCCAAGGGCTTATGACCTAGATAGCTTTCTAGAATAGTAAGGGAGAGATGTGAGGGAGAGCTCGGGGAAGCGCTGGACTTGTCAGTGTCTCCCCAACTTGTACCTCGACGAGCATCTTTACTTCAATGGGTTCTCCCACTAAGTGAGTGCTTTATGTTATTAAGTCTTTTGACAAGTTAAGCTTTACTCTTACTTGTTTGCAGGCTCGTCGTCCATCCCCATGACGGATACTCTAGTAGAGGGCTTCCGATAAAGACGGTTCACCCTATACGCCGCTAGAGTAGTAGTCAATAGCATAGATGTGGTGTCTAGGCTAGAGGTCACCTTTGTTTGTCTTGTGCTCCATGATTGAGGGGTAGGCGGCAGATGGTCATAGCTCTATCCATTCCTTGTAATCCCCCACATCCGGGCACGACATAGAGCTATAGTCCGGTATCATTTGGTAGACTAGGCGTAAGCTGGTGCCCGAAGTGAGCAAGTAGAAGTGAAGTTTATCTATCCATAGACCCTATAACCATAGGAATCCATCTCAACCTCTTCCTTCTCTACCTTTGTGTTGTCCTTGGACAAACTAGCTAGAAGAATACCTCCGTTCTCTATGGAAAATATTATACCCTAAATACTTTCGGGTGAAGTGCTACGATGGTAATTATGTGCGCTTGCTGATTATTTCTGTTTGCGCTAAGAAATACCAACAAGCATTTCTGGCGCCGTTGTTGGGGAACAGTTACTATTCTTTGAACTTAGTTCATCCTCGTATCTGTATCTTTTCCTTTTTATATATAAAAACAAAAAAATATTTTCACCATGAAAACCACTCCTATCCAATACCGGTCCGTTTCAAAGGGCGAGTTCACTGAGCCACCACCAAAACCAAACCTTTCATCTAGCAGTGAACTCCACCCTAGCTTAATAGCCATGGCTCAGGCCCAACCCTTTTGTAGGCTTGAAAGTGAAAACCCTTGCAATCACCTACTAGAGTTCGAGTAAATGTTTTCATGCCTGAGCATTTCAGGCATAACACAAAAAACTTTAAGGTGGAAATTGTTTCCATTTTCTCTCATAAAGAAGGCGAAGCAATGGTACATACTTGCTGTAGAAAGTACGAATGGGAACTGGGATGAACTTAAAGACAAGTTTTATCCTGCATTCTTCCCTATGTCCCGCATCGGCTCTCTACCAAGGGCAATCCTTGACTTTGAGCAGTACGAGAAGAAGTCTATAGGTGCAGCCGGGCCTAGGTTTTCAATGTTAATACATGTTGGCCCAGACTTGTCTTTACTCGATGGCTTATTGTTGCATCTCTTTTGTTTGGGTATTGACATAAATGCTAACCTATGTCTAGATGTGACTGCCGGAGGCCAGTTTACACACAAACCTATGACGGAACAAGTGAAATACCTTGAAAACTTCCTAGAAAGCTACACTTCCTCGTCATGAGAATTAGAACCCTCCAAGCAAAAGTCATGTCGAGTGTTGAGGAGTCCTCATTAGTCTAATCCAAATCTATACCATCCTTAGATTCAACTCGTGAGCCCTCACCCAAACCATGAACACCGAAGGAAAGATTAATTCACCCATCGGAGTTCCCGATCAAATTTGGGGATTATGGCAATACCTCGAAATACCTTGGGCATGAAAAGCTTACATTTTCTTCTAAGAAAGATTCCCCCATGGTAAAACCTTCAAAGGAATGGTTAATGGAAGTAAAATGTTCTTCCAAAGCAATTCGAATTCTTTCACCTTCCATGACCATGACTTGTTCGTTAAGGGGAACTGTTGTAGAAGCCTTGTACAATCCCACAGTCGGGACCAACATTATGTTAGAATTTCTGGCAAAAAATCTTTTAGCTAATATGCCGCCAGTCCCGACCAATAAACTTTTCAAAAGTCCCTTGGGACTCGTTTTTGAGTATCGTGGGATCATTAGGGACGTGCCAATTGAAATTAATGAAACTGAGGTTCACTTAGATTTCCACATCTTTGATATCCTTGACTGTGAACTTCTTATAGGCTACCCCTTTGAAAAACTTTTTTCAAGAGAAACCTACCCATGGGAGCCTTGGTGAAGAATTTGGGAAAACTGCTTCCGCCACTCACCCAGAAACCCCCATCACGGAGCATTATCCCAACCATTACTCGTTTGAGGAGGTGAAGTTCATTTCCCCGTTCATTTCACCTAGGTTTTCTAGTGAAACGGAACGTCCACCAGCACCCTCGCTCGAACCAAAGCCATGTCCCTCTGACCATCTAGATGGTGTTCTCGATAATGGTTGAGATTCAACATTGATCCTTCACAATATATCTTTTGGAAATCAAAACTTTTGTGTCTTGGGCACCTTACATAGTACCATGTGCCCTTATGAGGATCACAACCATCACTTAATCCTTGTCGTCAAACTTTTTAGAAGGATGGTTGTAGATGCATATGTTTATCATAAATATTGTAAATCCCGTAGTGGCATTGTGGTGCTAACCTTGCAGCTTGAACGATAACAATAAATGCTTGGTGGTGAAGTTGGGAACTACACCACCATTGATAGCTGTAGGATGAAGTTCCCACGGTTGAGCTTAAGACCATAAATCAAGTACTACCGGGAGATACTCCGAATTATCATAAAAAACACAATTTCCTTTTCAATAAAAAGCAAGAACGTGTTGTCAGGATAGTATGCACCTTCGGGTATTCTTGGTCATCTTACTTAAAAAAAGAGAAATGATGATGTTAGCTCTACCTTGCTATATATATATAATTAAAAATGATTATTATAAAAAAGTGTTCACCAATTCCTTTACTTATTTTTTCTCTATAAGATTTAACTTGCTCATACAAATTCATGCTTCCTTTGGTTTATGTTGTAAATGCTCTGGTTTGGGTTTTTTCACGTGTGCACGTGTGGAACATCCATAGGCTTCTTAAATTAAGCATGGTGCTTAGGTTAAAATAACATGCTTTAATCAAATTAGACATGGTGTTTAATCTTGGTTAATGAAGTTTGAGTATTTATTTTCATAAGCAATGGAGGTAATCTAAAATGGAGACAAAGCAAGGCTAGATTTACACAACAAATTTACCTTAGCCTTGTGCAAAAAAAACATGTTGGGAGAACAAATAAAAATATAAATATAAATAAAATAATAATAATAATAAATAAATAAAATTTAGGCTCCCCAATACTCCAGCTGGCAGAGCCCTTGTTTGTTTCTTTTATATTTTTCTTTATTAAATAAAATAGGTACAAGAATAAGTGTGGGGGAGATCTCTCAAGAACGACGCGCTCATATTTGAGATCTCCCACCAACACGCTGCACAATCCCAAATGATCTAACGAGCAAAAGGGACTTGATGGCTCCAGCGGTGGGTCTCCCTCACCCTCTCTCCTCCCGCATACTGCTGGAGGGTGCAGTCTCCCTCACCCTCTCTCCTTCGGTAAGGATGAGCTCAATCTAGCGTGGACGAGCCTGGATCTGAGTGGCCACCACCAGATCTGATCGGGAGAAGCTCGATCCGGTGAGGAGGAGCCCAGATCTGGTGAGCGAGTGCAGCGACGGGATCGGTGGCGACACAGATCCGACGAGCGTAGAGGCGGCGCTTGGATGGGCTTGCCAGGCTTATATCCATGGGTTTTCTTTTTTTATTTGATTTACCATGGCGGGCATTTGAACCGCCTCGGTAAATCATTGATTTACCGTGACCTTTCTACCGAGGCGGTTGCAAAAACCACCTCGGTTAACCCTTTTTGCCCACCATGGTTAACATTTCGATATTAGTGACCATAGGAATCCATCTCAGCCTCTACCTTCTCCACCCTTATGTTGTCCTTGGATGAACTAGCTAGAGGAATACCTTCGTTCTCTGTGGAAAATACGATACCCTGAATACTTCTGGGTGAAGTGCTACGATGGTAATTCTGTGCGCTTGTGGATTATTTCTATTTGCATTAAGAAATACCAACAATGACCTTGATTACCAGTACAAGTCAAAACCTGCAACAGGGGTTAACATACCCTGAGTACTAGAGGGTACTCAACAAGACTTACCTGACTAAAAGGAAAGACTCCGAGGGTATGAAGGCTTAAGGGAAAGTCGGAAGGAAGAACAACTTTTGCAGAAAAGCTTACTACAAGTTTATCCTTACTTTCAATGTTTTAGCTCAACATTAAGTCATTATCAGTATCCAGTTTGCACCTGTTCTAAATCAATCACTTCATTAGTCATCTCATCTCATCTTATCTCATATCCATAAGTAACCATGTTTCCATTGATTAACTATGATGCTGGTGCGAGTATCAAGTCTTCTGTTGCCGTAGAGCAAACCCTCACTCGGATCCTCCAAAATGTGAACCGGTCCGCACTACCCGAGGGTAACGTACTCCACCGCCCTACGTCATCCTGAATATTTCTATAGGGTAGGTACTTGCTACTCCTGCCATCTCCCACTCCCAGTGCGCGGTTGTCTTTTCACATAATGGATTAGCCAAGGTATTAGGCTTACCAGAGTATGTGGCCGGTATTATAAAATCTTGATCCAAGGGCCAACAACGAGTGGTCTTTAATCGATAGAGGCAGGACGAGCACGACCAGGCGAACCTGTCTGCCCCAGAACACTTACTATAATATCAAGTTCCACCTGGTCTCCATTTAACATTATCATTATCATGGTATTCTCATGACCCAAAAGCAGAGCCAAGAAGAACAAGGTAAATCCTATTTCTCGCGAACGATGAAACCATCATTCGACTTCTATCGAATTCTAAGCATTACTAAGCATTAGAGGTATCGACCTACACATAATAGTGGGATATAGCTAAGAATTCTCGAATTCAAGGTAATCATGCAGCAAGGGTTTTCAACCAACTCCTATTTACTTAATGCACATCTCACAAGACTTAAAGTGTAATAAAGATTTGTAAATACTAAGAGAAGTTTTATGCTCCGAGGCTTGCCTGCGTTGCGGAGAAGGTTAGATTCCACAGGGGATCACTGAAGGCAATTTGGCACCAACACCACCGATGCACGAACCTTCTCCAGAACTTGATCAACATGAACCTTCTCATGTGCACTACATGTAATAAGATGATGCATGCTTAACATGATGGAATGCATGCCATGATGCATGATGAAAGACACACAAGTGCATGGATGAACTTTATCAAACTTAAGAAAGTTGAGTACAACTTTCCTTCACTAAAGAACTTGGGTTACTATTATAAAAGTATTTCAGTTATTTAACTAACAAGTTAATTAGTTGTTATAGGATTAACTTAATTATCATGGACCAACATGTGATTAACACCTTTCTTAACTCATAATCATTACAAAGAATTCATAAAGACAAACTAAATATTTAATTAACCATTTTAATTATTATTAAACAAGTGGATTACAATCAAATCATGAAAGTAATTAAGTTACCAAAGAACAACATAGGTTTGGATGTTCCAAGGTCCACAAACAATGCTAAAAAATACACCAAACCATTTAAGTATTTTCCTAATTCATTTTAGCATTTTGTTTATTAAGGAAAATGCATTTAAACACACCAAACTTTTTGTGAAGGTAGGTATTAACATATGACATTTACACAAAAAGTTTCATGATTAATTATTTAATATTTTAGCCTACAAAAATCATACAACAATTATTTTTTTATTAAAAGAGGTAATTTTTAAGCATATAAAAACTACTGATTATGGCTAATTCATATTTTCCCATGGCAGAGCATGTCATAACAAGGCTACAGAACAAATTTCATATTTTTAACATTCCTAGTAATTAGTTATGAATTAAACAAGTATCAGCATATTTAGCATTTTTCTGAAAATCGAAAAATCATTTTCTGCCATTGCAAGAATCCTGTTAATTCATGATGAAATTTTTTCGTCACGGATCAATATAGAAACGTCACCAAGCAACATCTGTGATGATTTCAAATATCATCATGGATTGAGCGTCATGGATTAACCTCCGTGACGTTTTGTCAAAAATCATCACAGATTAAGGGAATCAGTGACGATCTTAAATCATCACGGTAGAGCCCGAGGCCTAGTTAGCCCAGCCCAAGTCAATTTCTTGTGACGAAAAATAAACGCCACGGATAAATTACCACATCATCATTGATGCTTACGTTTCACATGGACATCTCAGCCCATTTATTAACAGCCCAACATCAAAGATGGACCATTTTTAGCCCATTTTCAATCTGTATTCAGCCCATTTTCGATCTGTTTTCAGCCCATTTGCATCCTATTTCAGCCCATTTTTCAATTTATTTTTCAGCCAATTATTATAGAACATAAAACATAATACAACAGTCCATATAGACAAACAACTCATTTTCAATTACATAGCATCTCAGTTTTATATAACATCACATAAGATGAGATACAAAGTTACATCAAGCACTACTTTGTGCAATCCACCATGGCACATAAGCCAACAAAAAAATAGATACAGGTTCCCAAAATTGCATGCAGCACGGTCATGGAGTACCAGCAAACCAAATTGACAAATCTGCAACCATAATACGGATTGAAAAGTCTGCAACCATAATACAGATTGAAAAATCTGCAACTAAAGAAAAAATGAGCAAACTACATACAGCACCATCGGACCAAATTGCAGGTAGCAGCCATCAAGCAGTACTGCAACCTGCAAATGGCATCACTTCCCTTCTTGCTTGCTCCAAGCCTGCAAATGAACAAAACAGAAAAGAAAATAAACAGCTGGTATTGAACTTAAATAGATGTAAAAATAACTTGTGACCAATTTTGATTCAGATATACAAACTGCCTGCAACCTGCAAATGAACAAAACAACAAAGGAAATAAACTACAGTTTACAAGAATAGTTAAATATTGCTTGAACAGTCTAGCACTTATTCACCAAAGTGACATCACAGGAAATTAACCATGCTTATGCTAGTGATGTACAGACCTAAGAGATAAACTAGCAGCTGCAATTTTCACCTGATAATTCAAGCCACGCACCTTACTACCCTGTTGTTGTTACGCAAAGAGTCAGGTAAAAGAGTACTGTTATTATCAGACAAGATACTGCATTGAAGAATAGGACTAGACAACAAATGAAACTGTAGTGCTTGCCATTGGCACTCAGAACTTATGGATTCCAAGCAACCACAATAAATATCAAAAGCTTCTGAAATTATTCAAAGGGAAGCTACCTATGCTCACATCAGCAGCTATCCAATTCATAGGAATATCAAAATGGATAATACAGCGACTACATTTTTCGCATCAGTTCACAGGAATATCAATATTGACAACACGAAGACACAGGTGAGTCTGCAGTGCAGTTATCATTTCTAACAGATTTAATTTATTTGAGTCATCACAGTAGTGACTAGATATAAGTGTGTGTACACGTTATTTCTCTTCGAGTCATCACGTAGACTGATATGCACAATCTAATGTAACCAAGTGGCGAATAGTTGTGATTGACTATTTCTACAGACTAGCAGGGAAGAGGATCACCTTTTCGTTGAGGATGAGGCAGACGCACACGATGGTCTTGCTTTGCCGCCGTCGCATCCGGTACAGCCAGCGCCCGAGCACGGCGAATCGGACAGATGCCACTCATCACCAACACTCGATACACTTCTCGATCTGCAGCAGCCATACCATGAGGTCGTCGACGCCACCGACGGTGAAGTCGTCGAACGTCTCCACCTGGAAATGACACGAGGAGAGGGAACCCCGGTCAGATCCAGAGCCGCAAGTAACCCAAGCGCTCGCGGCGAAGAGATCGAGGCAGGAGGTGGAGCGGAGAAACGCGAACGAGAAGACGGAGAGGGAGAAGCGTCCGAGGAGCTGGATCTGCTCGCGGGCGTGCGATTTGAGGGGCGATTTGAAGTGAAGGATCTACAGCGCAGCCTTCTCGTTGCGCCAGGCCAGCTTAAGCAGCTCGGCGTCCGTGGCCGCCACCGCAGTTGCCGAGTCGTCGTCCCATGCACGGTCGTCGACCAGGCAGAGTGTGAGGAACGGAGAGGGAGGGAGGAGCGTTGGCCATGGCAGCGTCAGCGTGTAAGAGAGGAACGGGAGAGGCCTAGGGTTATCGAAGAGGAGAGCCAATGTGGGGGCATTTTATTCATTGTGGGATGGATCTCGTCCGTCCATCTGATCGAACGGCCAAGGTTGAGATGGAGGTTAAACTGGGCTGCTGATTTTGATATTTGGGCCGAGCTCTGGTTATGTTGGCCTGTTAGCCTTAAAGCTTTTTCCTTTTATTTCCGGTTCGGATCATTTGCACAGTTATTATTATATTTGATTTCTATTCTACCATTTACATTGTCCTAATAATTTTTACACAAACTAGGTTACCTAAATGATGTTTTCTGGAGTTTTATGAATTTTTTAAGTAATTTTTTTATTTTCTAAGGTTTATGTGATTTTCTACATGGTTCCATAAAATAACTCTCACTTGAACCACATGTGATGCCGATCAATATAAAAAATTAGAAAAAATATATATAAGAAGACATGTTTAATTTGACCTCACATTCTTAAAATCGATGGAAAATGAAGAGTTTTGTAAGGGATTACTCGAACTTGTATTTTGGTGGCTCCGACGGAAAAATGTAATAATATCGTAAAGTGGTTCGAAAATCCAAAAAATTGGTATGGGGGCATACTGTGGGTGTATAAGATTGCCGTAAAAATTTCAAACCATTTTAATAAAGTGGGGATGTACATTGTTCATAAGTTCATATATCTCTCACATAGTTACTAGTAACTATGTGAGAGATGTGTCCATTTGTGAATAATATTCAGCAAATGATTTTAAATGAAAAAGTCATCAACAGCAAAATTGTAGAACTCATCAATACATACAACTTTTGTTTTGTCATTTCTCCATCCAACTTGGTTTGAACAATTTAAAGTTTGAATTTCAGAAATATGAGAACTTCAAACACAATCTTGGGATAGTAATTGATTTCAAATGGAAAAGTCGTCAACTACAAATTTTTAGAACTCATTGAGATCTACAACTTTTGTTTTGGTCGTTTATTCATTCAAGTTTGTTTGGACCTTCACAATTTACCTTATCTATTTACTTGATAACGGAAAAAAACTGCAATGGGTCAAGGATGGGAATAGGCCTAGAATTCAGCCCAACAATTCAAAATTTTGAATTTGAATATATGAGAACTTCAGACTTTTATTTTGGTATAATTTGGTCCACGTGTTTGAATAATTCAAAAGAGTATACAAAACAAAATGTTGACAACGTATTGTCAACACATGTGTAGCTTAGTGGTTCAGAACGTCTCTAGCATTCAGATTGTTGAGGGTTCGATCCTCCTTTCACGCAGCAACTTATTTTGTTTTCCGTTAGGGCTCGTTCGTCTGGGACAGTATGACACCAGGATTCATTCCGGCTGATGGAATCCATTTTGTTTTCCGTTAGGGCTCGTTCGTCTGGGACAGTATGACACCAGGATTCATTCCGGCTGATGGAATCCTATACAATTATAAACTAAAGATCCAGCCGGAACTATTCCTGAAGGCCATCCCCTAGGAAGCGAACGGGGCCTTAGGGCTCATTCGGTTCCTATGGATTCGTTCCGTGTCGGACAATTTCTTCACTAATCTGTATAACGTCGGAATGATTCGGGGCTTAGAATGGTCCGTTCTGTTGGAACCCAACGTGGCCTTAAAGTTTTTCGAAAACCGCTGCTGGGTAAGGTGGGCTGGCAGCTGCCCAATCAGAAGACTAGGCGCAGTCATATGTGATAACAAGGAAATAATGCTCACCAGCACAAAGAGGATGTTAGCTCGTTGGTAAAGCATCAACTTGTGAACCTATTGATCCACGGTTCAAGCCTCTGCGTAGGCATTGATTTTGGCAAACTTTTCGCCTAATTTTTTATTTTATTTTTTTGGAAAATTTCGGACCTAAGCGCCTGCTGCGTCCATCTCCCGCTCGTGCACGGTTCGTACAATACGAGACCCAAACACAGTTTAAAGATCGGAATGACACACTTCCTGAGTCCATCTCCCGCTCGTGCACTGATCGTACCCGTTTGGATCAATATGAGACCCAAACAGATTTTAAGGACCGAAAAGACATACTTTCTGAGTTCAGAGACCGGGATGACACACCGACCATGGACTTTACTCTAAATAAAACTATTTAAGTCCACATTTGGCCGCATAGAAGTAGCTCAATGGTTTGTAGTTGGTTACCTATTACCTACAGGTGTTTGGTTCAATTTTTATTTGCTGCAGTTTTTTTATTCCCATCGCACCATATATATGCAAAATATTTTTAGTTTTGCCATTCGCACCATATACATAAAACAAAGTAACAAAATTATTTAGTTTAAATAATTTAACAAATCATCTTTTAGGTTTGATTCTTTTTGCAATCACTTTATTTATTTTTCTTTGCACTAAATATTGATAGCGGGTCTATTGTTTTGGGTTAACTAGAGTATGATAAATTTAAAATCATATACACTGTAACGATCTGGATAAAACCGTCACGAGTTAACGGGTCTGGAATATCCACTGGTGCACAACCATGACGAAAAATAAATTATCATCACGGATTGTGTTTGTCAGTGACAATTTGTAAATCCATCACGGATTAACAAGTTTCTTGTAGTGTGCACCAAAAACTTTTTTGACCCACCCCTTCTCTACCCACCGTGACTGACATGCGGGGCCGAGGTCAAACCAGACCCTGCCTGCCTTAGACTACGGGTCGGCCGACGGGTAAGCCACGGAGCTCACCGTCGGTGAGGTCTCCGACGACAGGAAGAACACCGACGTGCTCCCCTTGACTACACGAACCTATCTAGGGAGTCGGTTGAACGGATTAGGGTTTTGCATGAGCTCGGACACGGCCATGGTGGCCAAGCGGCGCGGAGCACGGCAGAGCGCCAGTAGGTTCGTAGCTCTGGCGATTGGCCAACCTAACTAGGGCTTAGGATAGGCTCAAGGTGCTCACCTCGACTTGCTAGGCTACTCGGTCGAGGCGAAGACAGCACCAACACGGCTACTGGCGTCGAGGACGAGCGCGGCGGCGCGGACCGACGACGAGGGCGACGTTCTGGTGCGTCCGACGCGTTCCTAGCAAAAACAAAGGGGCGATGAGAATCACTGGTTTGCAAGGAGGCTAAAACAACAAACAAGGGGGGAGGGCTGCTCCGGAAAAACCTAGCCACGGCAAGGTGACCACGGCGGCCATGGCGGACCGCCGCGACGGGAATCAGGCACACAGCGTACTCTAATGGCTAAAGGTGATACGAGTGGGTCAGCGAGGAGCGCAAGGGCGAGGCGAGGCTTTGGCCAAGTGGAATTGGGCGGAGGTGGAACGACGGTGACGAATTTCGCCAGCAAGCAGAGGCGGTCGGCGGCGAGCAGGAAGGGAAGAAGAGAGAGGATGGCCGGTTGCGACACGCTTAAGAGGGTGACGACGACTTCTCCAGCTTTGCCAGCTCTAGCTTGGGCTCAACACGTAAACAGGTGTGTGTCCACGCGCACTGAGGCGGCAAACGGAGGCGGCGGCCATCAGTGAGCAGCTATGTGGTAGCTGCTTGCCGACGCTACCGTTCACGCCTGAAACTCCTTCTTTTCCTCTCCTTTTCTCATGATTTCGTGCAGCAACTCAATCAACCCCAAGAACTAAAGTTGTTCATCTATGCGTGCCCTCCCACATTGCTTTAAGGATCGACACCAAAAACTTGATGTTTTTCAAGATTTTGAATTCCAAAGAGGGGTTCAGTGAAACTAAAAAACTGAATTCAGTTTCATGTTTTAATAGCAGTTTTACTTAGCAACTTTGGGATTTAATTTATGAGCAACCATTAATCAATCATTACAACTAATTACCTATTCACATAGCTCAATCATACTACCAAGCAATGGAACAAAAGTTGGACAAATTTTATTTATGAAAATTCATTTAATAAATCTCCCAAGATTGAACTTTAACACTGATTTCCATGACTTGGCAAAAAATGCCAAGGGAGGGAAAAACAACATTAAGTTCAATCTTTGGAGTCTAATTTCAACATGTTTGACTAAGAAACATCATCACATTTTGATTCTACATTCAAGAGCATACTTTAAACAGCAAAGTTTATATTAACAAAATTTTAATTGTGTAAGCAAATTCACATACATAAAATCACAAAGAACCTTAATTGACATTTGTTAACATTTCATGTATCACCTAAAGCACATCATAAACAACATGAATATGTTTATAACTTAAACATGAAATGCATTAGTGACTCAATGCTTGCTAATTATGCTTGATGATGCTCATGATCAAAATTTTAATTAGCCTTAAACATCTAGGATGTTACAATCATCCCCCTTAAAGAAATCTCGTCCCGAGATTATGAAATGCCAAAGGCCTTGGGTTAAGTAATGGAAAAAGAAACGTGTCAAGAACATTAAGTTACAAGAAGTTCATAAAACAACAAGGGTTGGTTTGGGAATTACAATCGAGATCGAAGGAAGGTTGTATTTAAGAAGGAATTAGGAAATTTAGGAGAAGCACAATCATGAATTTCCAAAGGAGGTCCAAAGGAGAGAGAAATCATGTTAATTGTGGGCTATATTGGATCACGACCACAAACCCCGATAACAGCGAGCGCCCAGCAGTATTTCCTTATGGTCATGATCCACAGGAGACCCCAGGTTCTAACGTTGTACCATAGTCACGGATCATGGTACCACCATAGGACACAATTGTAGTAATTCTCAATCAACTCATGTTGGGTTATCAAAATCAAGGAAATAGCTTGTGTCAGGGTAGAAGAAGCCAAGACATGACACATGCATAGGTTCAGAAGTCAAGGAGTAGTCCTAGGTTTCTGTATTGAGTTGGCATAGTAAATAAAGTGCATCTAGAAGTTCCCCCAGGATTAGGAACTTACAGAGCAAGGATTACCAAGGGTGGTTATTTAGCAAAAACCTAGTGCATGATGAGATTTATTAGGACAAAACAGCTATAAAGAAGAATAGTTGTCGTAGAATGAAAGGAGGAAATCTAAATTACGATTATATTTTAACCTTATATGGATGATATGATGCATGCTTGTCCTATACGTTTTCACACGTCAGCAGGACATAACTTACTTATATAGGGCAATATTTTATACTATACTCACTGCACCGGCCGGAATGTTGAATAGCACTAGCAAAGCTTTGTCGAAGAAGTTTGACTCTCCACATGACTTGCTAAAGAAGTGTTGAAATCTTTTCGATGGCTTCTAATTGAGTCATCAGAAAGTCTTCACGAGGCACTACAACAAGCATAAGGGAGATTAAAGAGCATTTTTATTTTGATACTCTTCAAAAACTTTTTAATTTGTAAGATCCTTTTGATGTTTTCAAAAGTAATGTTGTAGCAGATCCATGTATGAGATCTGATACCAGCTATGGCAGAACCACCTCAATTATATGGCCCACGTGCACCTGTCATTGTCCTAAAGACCTTTGACTTCTATACACTAGAGCCAGATAATTTCGGTAGTCTGTCGGGTGTCCTCGGGGAACCCTGAATCATCCACTTTTTACAACCCATATAGGATCAACAATGGAGTTACTGTTGATGGTTCGTATGTGTGTGTATAGGAAAGGGGATTCCACAAGCACACAGAACTATCATGTAGCACTTCGCTTGGTGAGAACCAAGTGTTGAATTTATATTTTCCCAAAGGAAGGTTGTTAGACGTGTTAGGGGATGTGGCTAGGTAGACTAAGTAGGTAAGTTTAGCAACACTAGGGTGGTGGATGAGGAATGTAAAAGAAAAAGATAAAAAGATTGATCACACAAATGGTGGTAACTAGAAGCGTAGTGTAGTTGAGTGTAAGAAGTAGAGTATGTAATCTTAAAGCAACAAAAGTAAATTAATGATAGTGAGAATGTCCTTAGTACGAGGGGTGTACTTGCCCTGAATTCAATTTGGCACAAAGCACTACAAGCCATACGTTTTAATAACTAGACCCAACGTGGTGGAATACAGAGGAAGGACAGGATTGTCACCACCTGCCAACTACCACAATCTATCCAAGGATCTAGCCGTACCAACAGGCAAGATATAGCCTAAGCACCATGCTTAATCTATAAACTCGTTGTTTTGATCCGAGCTCCAGTGAAATAAGATCAAAACACCATAACTAGATGGTAGAACAAGTACTAATGATGAACGAACTAAACACTAAGATAATAATGATGCAAATGCCAAAGGACAAGCACCTATGCTCACTAATGATAAACAAGAGCAAGATAGGACTTGAACTAAGCAGAGCTATAGTACTAAATAAAGTACTTGATAAAGTAAAGTACTAAATAAAGTAAATGCTAAAAGAAATATTACAAAGGAGCTATACCAGACTAGAAGACTCTTCTAGACTCTGAGGTGAGCTCCGCTATACTCTATCACTACTAGCTAGCTACTACTTCTAAGTTACTACTCTTGGAGAGCTTCTAAAGAGCTTTGAATGCCTTGAATGATTGAGTGATGATCTCCACCGAGCTCTAGTGCCCCTTTTATAGTGTGTAGAGGGCATGGGGGTACTTGTTGGTGAAGGAGAGGCGGTGGAGAGGCAGGGTGGCATCGGTTGACATAGGGGGGCATCGAACGATTGTTCATCCCACCACCTTGCCATCCAACGGTGCTTGATAGCCCTTAGAGGTGGTTGCATGGTAGGTAGGTTAGTTGTCGCGGTCAGAATGGTGGTTTGGAGGTCGGTTTGGCCCCTCCAAGTGAATGACAGTGGGCCCATGGATCCATGGGAGCTCAACCTCTATTGGTATTTATTAACGCAAACAGAAAAGATCCGCAAGTGCACGGATACCGCTGTAGCTTTCACCCAAAGGTATTATAAGTATCACATCCATAGGGAAATGTGTGAGATTAACTACAATTTAACTTAACCAGGAGTAGCAACAAGACTTAAGATAACAGGAGTATAGAGGAGATCACAAAGGTCTTCTTGTTCTAATGTCGGTAAGCTATGTCTTCTATTGTTCAATTCTGGGGATGTTACTAAGGGAAACACAGGCAAAGTATGTTCCTATAGTAACTAGGTCCTGCTCGGCCTATAAATGGGAGGTGGACTACAAAGGATTAAATGAGGCTATATGAGTCACCCTCATGAGCTACCACTAATCCGGAATGTAGGATACATCCATGAGTAACCGAGTCTAAGCACCACGCTTACACTACGAATACTACTTTAACCTATGGCTAATAGATTAAAGCACTCAAAAGAGTCACAAACCTAAAGAATAATATAAACACGATACTTACTTGAATCAGAAGTTGATTACCAGAGAAATCTCAGACGCAAGCTTAGGTAGAACTTGAATCCGCTAAGGTACAAGCCATAGAGAAAGCATCAATAGGCCGATACTACCTCCAAACTCTTCCTTCACTCTCTATCTCACTATTTCTAATTACAAGACTAGATCCTATGGAGGAGTAATCTTCTCTTAATAGCTGGCTCTAATCCTAATGAGGAGGATATGAATTAGGGTTTTAGGATGGCTCTCCTAGAGGGGGGGTACAGGGGCATATATATAGGGGGCAGGGTCAATTCTGGACCCTCGAATCAAACCAACCTTAAACAATGGCATAGATTTGATCCTTAAGGTGGTGGGGAACTGATGTACGAAGGAGGGGCTGACCTATGGGACCCATAGGCTGGCCGGCCTAGTGGTGGGGCCAGCCGGCCCCCTTGTCAGCCTCTTGGCTCGATCTTCGGTGAGTTATCTTCTAGATGCTTCTAGAGTCTTCTTAAGTCGGTTTCGTCGTGGATAAATGTGATTTACTTTGACGAATAGGTCCACCCTGACGGTTTTCTAATTAAATCCTCCTACAAACATAGATTCAACAATAATCATGGAATTTATTAGTTTAAACCCCTAAACCTATGTTTGGTGATGGAATTATGTGTATATGCAGGATATGTTGACGGTTTATAATTGATGTTAATGACCATCCACAACCTCCATCCTTGGATCAAACCGACATGGATCAAGCGTGGTGAGGACTCCTGGAGGTGCCACCTTGCATATCACACAGATCAGTGATGTGGCAGGCCAGGTGGGGCATTAGGCGATGCCCTTAGGCATCGACCAATGTGGCACTATGGGCCCATGGCCCCTACCACGTCCCATTGTCTCCTATGCACGTCATTTGTCTATTTTTGTGATTTTTCCTACATATAAATATTTTTTCCAAGTACAAGTGGAACTAGGTGAATTTTAAACATAATATGGCACATGTGATGTTGTTTTACCTTGAATTGGGTGGAATGTTGATGGTCAAATTGGATGTTTAGTGACCATCAGCAAGCTACCCCTTTGCTTGTCTCGAGCAAAGATGCGGGTTTAGCATGTTGGATCAGGAATTGCTTCAATGTAACGCCCTGCAAAAACTCATACAAACCAATACTATCTCTTGAGTTGAGCAAGTTAGTGTTAGAAAATCACCGTCGGTTTTAGCCATATGGGGCTTACAGCTTTCACCTTGACATAGGCAGTTGCAAGATTAGCATAGCACAGATAGAAACTTTCTTCCCTGCTTGTGTTTAGCCAAGACTTTCTGGAGGTTTTCAAGATTTCAAAAGAAAAACTTGCCTAAGTTCCTCAAATGGTACACTCAATCTCTCAATGGTGTTTGAATCCTCACCAAGGCCAAAAGATCTTAGCCTTTCTCCTACTCTAAGGCTTATGTGGAGTTCATAGGTAGGGAGTAAAAGCAAGGCTTACTTGAATTGAATTTATTTCTAAGTCAAACACTTGGATCACAAGGAGCAACAAATCATACAAAATGATCAAGATGTGCAGGTGTGTGGTATTTTGCGGAAGTGGTACTCCTTTTGAGAACTTCCCCTCCTCTAGCTTCTATTGAGAGAGCATGGCTACCTTATTCTTTCTCTCTTTTTTTTGAACTATAGAGCTTTTTGATCTTCTCTCTCTCTCTTTTTGGTAGCCCATGCCTCTCTTTATAATGATAGACAGCTAGAGGGGGTATTAACATATGTCTTTTAGCAAGCAAGGGGTGCATAAATATGGAATGGTGGTTGCATACTTCCAGTGTAGAAGTATCACATATATATTTGGAGTGTACGTGATCTTGATCAAAGGGTATGACAAGTTTCTCTACTCAGATCAAAAGGGCTTGACAAAGCTCAAAACAAACAAGCAGCTTTTTATGTAGGCTTATCATATTAGAAAGCATATATTTGGCTCTGGTAGGAATTTTTTTCACCATTGAGGACTTCTAGCAAGGATTTTTATCTTTTTGTAATAACAAAACTCCAGGTTGTCTCAACTATTCCTCAGACAAGTTAAAAGGTTTACTCTAATCTCTATCACACATATCTCACAAAAGCCTATACTTGGTTCTAGCATTCGCAACCCACAAAAAGCAGTCAACATAAGATGAACTCTAATCTTGTATGCTCAAAACTTGAGAAGTAAAGGGTTGTATAGCAAGCTTTTGCAAAGTATAACAGAGCAATTATTCATTATTTTCAAAAGGTATTTGAACATCAATTTTTGAAGCAAGAGTGTTTAAGGCAGCTTTAATGATTCTCCTCAAACATGGTTATAATAGCATAGTTGTATTCACATTCTATTGTCATTATTATGCTACTATTGTTATTGTATATATCATGCATATATATTTTTTCAATACAAAGAATTAATGCAGATAAAAGAGAAGGTGTGAATAACTTCATACCTAAGCGGGAGAGGTTCTCCCCTAAGCTTGCCTTTTGCGGAGGTTAGAATCTTCTTCTCGGGCGACTCTTCTTGAATCTTTCTTCATTTATTACTACAATAATTTATTACTAAACCTATTTATTATGAGATTTATTTTATTGGATTTTTTATATTATTATGAATTTATGCTAAATGCTAGTACTTCATAAGTACCTTTATTGAAAATGTAAACATGCAACTAATAACCTAACATGTAATGCAAAGTTGAAAAGGGAAATATGCAAATGCAACCTATACTAAATGTAATGGAAATGCAGTAAAGCGTACCTTCTAGTACCGGCTCATGGCTATTCTTCCTTGTGCTGGGGTTCTTCTTCCTTGTATGGGAATTCTTCCTCCTTGTTTTCTTCAGGGATGTTCACAGGACCAGGCAACGATGATGTAGACGATGCTTCTTTCTTCTTGCGCCATGTCCCTCGTGGCTTTGGCTTATTCTTGCTAGGTTTTTCCTTCTCCTCAGTTGGCTTTGGCTTTCTGGTTCTTCTCTTCTTTGGTTGCTTCTTCTGTTCCTGTTTCTCATAAAAGACATGTTTTCCAGAGGCAAAACCAAATGTTTCTTTCCTTCCATCTAAGTGGAATTAAAATTTGCCCAGATGCCACATATATACAAGCATTAGCGGTATTGAGGAAAGGACAACCAAGGATGAGGGGTGCATCCTTGCTAATTCCCATAATTAATATCATGAAATATGTAGGGACATTAGAATCTCTAACTCTGACCAAAAGATCTAGGGCTATCCCTTCTACATAGCACAATAACTGATTAGCTAGTTGCATATAGACAGAAGTTGTAGCTAATTAAGTGTAAAACAAGTTTTCATAAATTTCCTTAGACATTATGTTTACACTAGATCCAAGATCACAAATTGCATTTTCAAAAATATGAGGACCAATAGAGCAAGTAATAATAAGACTTCCAGGATCACCTTTCTTAATAGGAACACCCCAACCATCTAAACCAAAATCATACCTTGATGTGATGAGGTTGGCGGTCTCCATGAATTCTTTAGGCTTGCTAGGAATTCTTCCTTTCTCAAAAGATGGGATAGCAGCTGCTAATTGTGCTAATTGGGTTTCTAGCATCTTATTAAAGCTAAGTTGATTCTTTATAGCGAAAGAAAAATCATCCAATTTAGCATTTATGTTTTCCAAGATCTTGTCATTAGCATGGAGTTTCTTATTTATACTATCAATCATTCTACCTTGATTATAGACAAGATCTTTAAGGAAAGGATAATTATTACCTTGATTACTCGAATGTTGTGAATAATTATTGTAACTATTACCTCCTTAGTTGTTGGAGTGCTGATTCTATCCTTGTTTTTGAGGATGAAAATTGTTGTCATTGTTGACAAAGTTGAGGTCTTCATGGGTCTCGGGGCAAAAATTGTCTGAATGTCCGGTCTCTCCACAAACTTCATAAGTAATGGAAATGCAGTAAAGCGTACCTTCTAGTACCAGCTCATGGCTATTCTTCCTTGTGCTGGGGTTCTTCTTCCTTGTATGGGAATTCTTCCTCGTTTTCTTCAGGGATGTTCACAGGACCAGGCAACGATGATGTAGACGATGCTTCTTTCTTCTTGCGCCATGTCCCTCGTGGCTTTGGCTTATTCTTGCTAGGCTTTTCCTTCTCCTCAGTTGGCTTTGGCTTTCTGGTTCTTCTCTTCTTTGGTTGCTTCTTCTGTTCCTGTTTCTCATAAAAGACATGTTTTCCAGAGGCAAAACCAAATGTTTCTTTCCTTCCATCTAAGTGGAATTAAATTTTTCCCAGATGCCACATATATACAAGCATTAGCGGTATTGAGAAAAGGACAACCAAGGATGAGGGGTGCATCCTTGCTAATTCCCATAATTAATATCATGAAATATGTAGGGACATTAGAATCTCTAACTCCGACCAAAAGATCTAGGGCTATCCCTTCTACATAGCACAATAACTGATTAGCTAGTTGCATATAGACAGAAGTTGTAGCTAATTAAGTGTAAAACAAGTTTTCATAAATTTCCTTAGACATTATGTTTACACTAGATCCAAGATCACAAATTGCATTTTCAAAAATATGAGGACCAATAGAGCAAGTAATAATAAGACTTCCAGGATCACCTTTCTTAATAGGAACACCCCAACCATCTAAACCAAAATCATACCTTGATGTGACAAGGTTGGCGGTCTCCATGAATTCTTTAGGCTTGCTAGGAATTCTTCCTTTCTCAAAAGATGGGATAGCAGCTGCTAATTGTGCTAATTGGGTTTCTAGCATCTTATTAAAGCTAAGTTGATTCTTTATAGCGAAAGAAAAATCATCCAATTTAGCATTTATGTTTTCCAAGATCTTGTCATTAGCATGGAGTTTCTTATTTATACTATCAATCATTCTACCTTGATTATAGACAAGATCTTTAAGGAAAGGATAATTATTACCTTGATTACTCGAATGTTGCGAATAATTATTGTAACTATTACCTCCTTAGTTGTTGGAGTGCTGATTCTATCCTTGTTTTTGAGGATGAAAATTGTTGTCATTGTTGACAAAGTTGAGGTCTTCATGGGTCTCGGGGCAAAAATTGTCTGAATGTCCAGTCTCTCCACAAACTTCATAAGTCATGTGAGTGTCCATGGCTTGTACAGTTTCTTAGGCACTCATTTTCTCACAATTTTCTAGTCTTTTTGCGAGCAGATCTACCTTGGCTGCAAGCATGTCAACTTCTTTAAGAGAATGCATACCTTGTTTCTGGGGCTATAGTTGTTCATCACTACATCCTTGGTTGGAAACCATCTTCTCGATCAATGCCTTGGCATCTGTGACATTAAGCGAAAAGAATGCTCCTCCAGCGGTAGCATCTAAATGGCTCCTATCCAACGGAACTAAGCCATGGTAGAAGTTCTAGATCAAAAGCCAGCCTTCCATACCATGGTGTGGGCATGCGGCGACATACTCTTGCATTTGTTCCTAGGCTTCAGGAATCGATTCATCAGCTTGTTGTTGAAAGCTAGAGATTTTGTTGCAAAGAGCATTGGTCTTACCTATCGGGAAGAACATAACTAGGAAAGCATTGGAACACTTGTCCCATGTATATACAACATTGTGGTTCGAGTAAAACCATTGTTTCACTTTTCCCAACAAGGAGAAGGGGAAAAGACGAAGACGTATGGCCTCTAGGGTCACTCCCTTAATGGTACAAGTACTACAGATCTCCAAGAAGTGTTGGAGATGTGCATTACCATCTTTGTGGGCTTTCCACAGAAAAGACTACTATCATGATGAATTCGAGCTTAAGCTCAAAGTGAGTGTCAGCATTGATGACATCAGGACTAGTGGCTACATTAGCAGCCGAGGGGGCAGAAAACTCAGGTATGGTCCTATTGGCCATGACCGTGCTAGGAAAAAAGAAGGCAACTAAAAAGAAAATGAAAAAGGAAAAGAAGGTTGCTAAGATAGGGACCTAGTTAGCAGAACCTAGCGACAAATTGGTAACACACACCAGTTTCCTTCCCCGGCAACGGTGCCAGAAATGTTTGTTGACGGTTCATAAGTGTATATATAGGAAAGGGGATTCCGCAAGCGCATAGAACTATCGTGTAGCACTTGGCTTGGTGAGAACCAAGTGTCAAATTTATATTTTCCCAAAGGAAGGTGGTTAGGCATGTTAGGCGATGTGGCTAGGTAGACTAAGTAGGTAAGTTTAGGAACACTAGGGTGATGGATGAGGAATGTAAAAGAAAAGATAAAAGGATTGATCACACAAACGATGGTAACTAGAAGCGTAGTGTAGTTGAGTGTAAGAAGCGAAGTATGTAATCTTAAAGCAACAAAAGTAAATTAATGATAGTGAGAATGTCTTTAGTATGAGGGGTGTACTTGCCCTGAATTCAATCAGGCACAAAGCACTATGAGCCATATGTTTTAATAACTAGACCCAACGTGGTGGAACATAGAGGAAGGACAGGGCTATCACCACCTGCCAACTACCATAATCTTTCTGGTGATCTAGCCGTACCTATAGGCAAGATATAGCCTAAGCACCACACTTAATCTATAAACTCATTGTTTCGATCCAAGCTTCGATGAAATAAGATCGAAACACCCTAACCAGATGGTAGAACAAGTACTAATGATGAACGAACTAAACACTAAGATAATAATGATGCAAATGCCAAAGGACAAGCACCTAGACTCACCAATGATAAACAAGAGCAAGATAGGACTTGAACTAAGCAGAGCTATATTACTGAATAAAGTACTTGATAAATTAAAGTACTAAATAAAGTAAATGCTAAAAAAAGATTACAAAGGAGCTATATTAGACCAAAAGACACTTCCGGACACTGAGGCGAGCTCCACTCTACTCTATCACTACTAGCTAGCTACTACTCTTGGAGAGCTTTGAATGCCTTGAATGCTTGAGTGATGATCTCCACCGAGTTCTAGTGCACCTTTTATAGTGTGTAGAGGGCATGGGGGTACTTGAAGGCGAAGGAGATGTGGTGGAGAGGTAGGGTGGCATCGGCCGACATAGGGGGGCATCGGCCGACCATCCATCCCACAGTCTTGCCATCCGACGGTGCTTGATGGCCCTTGGAGGCGGTTGCATGGCAGGTAGGTCTGTTGCTATGGTTAGAATGGTGGTTTGGAGGTCGGTTTGGCCCCTCCAAGTGAATGACGGTGGGCCCATGGATCCATGGGAGCTCGACCTCCATCCTTGGCTCAAACTGACATGGATCAAGCGTGGTGATGACTCCTAGAGGTGACACCTTGCATATCACGTAGATCAGTGATGTGGTAGGCTAGGTGGGGCATTGGGCGACGCCCTTAGGCATTGGCCGATGTGGCACTACGTGCCCACGGCCCCTGCCGCGTCCCATTGCCTCCTATGCACGTCATTTGTCCATTTTTGTGATTTTTCCTACATACAAATATGTTTTCCAAGTACAAGTGGAACTAGGTGAATTTTAAACATAATATGGCACATGTGATGTTGTTTCACCTTGAATTGGGTGGAATGTTGATGGTCAAATTGGGTGTTTAGTGACCATCAACATTGTCCAGATAAGCGAATGCCTCAAATAACCTACCAAAGATGATCATGGTGGATACCTGGTCATGTCCTCGGGGTGCGTCCCTAATCAAGCGCTCTTCGCTAGTGCTGCCTTGGACCATGGCCACCCTTGCACCCTCTGCAGACGGAGGGCTCTTGGATTTACTCATGTCCCTCTTGCTCTCTAGAAGGTAGAAGTTGTTGGGTTCCCCTTGCGATCAGTGCTTTCTCTTCTCCACTTGAGGGGCCAGTCGGGCGGCTGGCATCTTCCTGGGTTTCACTGGCCCCTGCGTTGTGTCCTCCTTTGTTTTCTTCCCCTGAGTCATCCTCGACTTGGTGGTGGGGATCTTCTCGAGGATAGCCTGCTCCTTTGGCATCCTCTCCCCAACCACTACCTACTCCTGGGCAGTCTTCTCCCCGACCCTTGCCTATCCCTAGACCAGTTCGTCCACAGCCTCAAAAGGCTTAGGGACTAGGGCTTGGGGAGCTCCCGAGGTGTCCCCCTCATCATCGCTTAGATCAACACTTCTTGGGACAATTCCGATACCGGGGAACGCCTGACAACACAAGAGATCGAGTTAACCTGACTGTTTAGGGAAGCAAGTCTAAAGAGACCTAAGCCACTCACCCCGGGTGGTGGATTCTCGGCGCTATATGGCTATGGGACACCTTCCCAGTTGGCCCGATCCATGCCAAAGATAAACTTCACCTGACGAGTGATCCCTTCCTCTGGTACTTCTGGAAAAAAAACATGGCAAGGTTAAAATCAAACAATCAAAGGGGTAATATTTCTAAATAAGAACAAAGTCAAGATGTGGCATCTAACCTACCGCTGACTCTCTGTTCGGATCTGTGATCCTTGAGTATGTGCAGGCCAGACTCCTGCGCTTCAAGGGAATGATCCTCCACCTAGCAAAGGTCTCGACCACGTGTGCGGCAGTCAATCTGGCTTCCTAGAGAGCCCAAACACGCTCGATATGACCTCACATCTTCTTAGTCATGATGGGGTCGAATACCAGGCTTCACTAGTCACAGGCATCCTATAATCAGCCTTGATGACATTCTTCTCCTGAAGATCAATGTAAAACCATTTCTCTACATAGGCCTTCCAGAAGGACTTAATCGGGAACACAATGTACTCTGCCTTCGTCCTAAGGGAGGAACCGACTAACCCAAGGAACAGATTGGTGCCATGGTACTAGGGCTGGATATCGAGCCAGCTCGGCTCGGGCTCAGTATAGCTCGAGCTAGCTCATTAGGCTAATGAGCCAGCTCGACTTGGCTCATTAATATTATGAGCTAGAGTGGCAGCTCAGCTCGGCTCATTAGCGAGCTCGAGCTTGCTCGTTTAGCTTGTGAGCTACTAAAAAAATAGGACACATATGTTTATAATATTCATGCCACAATAATTCTAGAAGGTGACGTCCACCATTATGTAACTATACATGATTAATACATATCAGGTTCATCAAAAGTATGAACCATGCAACATAGCTAGTCCATCCATGATCCATGCAGTTTTAGCATACTTACTAGTTGCTTGCCACCACAGACTTAGGAAAGTCCACAAATTCAATATCAGCATCATCATATTCTCCCTAGAAAACAATCCATAAATCAGTATTTAAGTACCACAACAATTATAAAATCAAAATTCATATGAAACAGCTGAAAATAAGGATTACATATCAATGGAATAGGTGTACACTTCTAGGTTAGCATCATCATCTTCTGGATTCATGGTCGTGGGCTGATAGGCCATAGCTCGTTTGAGCTCATGAGCAGCTCGTGAGCTGGCTCAAGCTGGCTCATTAAAACAGTGAGGTAGATTTCTAGCTCAGCTCGTGAAAAAGTTAAAATGAGTCGAGCCAAGCCAAACACGAGTCGAGCGAGTTGATGAGCCACGAGTATTTTGTCTAGCCCTACATGGTACATGCCCGAGTAAAAGTAGCGCCATAAATCAAGATAAGGCTCGACGCCAAGCCATGCCTCACATAGAAAGGCAAAAACGCTAAGCATAGCGATTGCGTTGGGCAGCATCTGAGCAACCTCGATCTTATAATTCCCACAGACTCGCTCCAAGAACTTGGATGGTGGCACTCCAAACCCGCATTCACAATGAGCAGTAAAGGTGGTGATTTGGAAGGTGTCCGAGGTCGGATGATTCTCACCTTGGGTGGTAGTCCATTCATAACCTTCTAGGAGAAGACCATGCCCCTCAGTGTCTCTAGATTCGTTTCTGATGTCGTCATGGTGACCCAATATTTGTTCAGTTGAACGATGACCATCGGCTCTACCATCTCTGCTAGGTCCTCGGGTTCTTCTTTTGGTTGGACCAGGGGCTGGGGCTCCGCTATGGTAGCCTCCTTGTGGTGAGTGGTGGCATCGTGCCCAGAGCTTAAGGCCATGATGATGGTGGAGGGAAAGAGTTGAGGGCGAGGGGAAAGGCGAAAAGGCTAAAGGAAGGGTTTGGAAGTGCTAAGCAGGAGGATAGGCGCAGTGGTTGCCACCAAGGCGAGGCAAGGGGTTAAATGGCCATCTGACGTGCACAATCCTCAAAAAATTACTCGACAGCCATAATGTGCGCCTAGACTACCGCACCAACAGTTATTCACAAGGAAAACTATGACTTTTTATTCCTAGAATAAAATCAGCAATTCGGTGCCCTGTGAATAATTCGTATTTAAGTTACTTTATGCCCGAGTTGAGAGCAAAGCTCCAACCTGACTATAGCATCACGATTAGGCTATAACTCGGGGCTATGAGTAAACTCAATGACAAGGACAAAACTGTAAAAAGAAAATATCCCAACTTTAAACCACATCCATGTGCTAAGTGCGTTGTGACTCTGCTCGCAGCGGCTCAAACACGGGATAGTTTAAAGCACATGGATGAAAAAATAAATAAAAACATCCATATCGGGAACTAGTCATTTCATTGATGATTCATAAAGAAGGTTTTACAAATGATTAAATTGAGCCCTAATCTAAGATGGTCATGGCAAACACCACCTCTGATCATCACGAAGCTCCTTAAGGGCTTGGTGGTGAGATAGGATCAGCTTTGCCACCCATCGACGAACCGCTGCCCGTGGGCTTGTCCTTGAACTCTTCCTTCTCCTCCTTGTCGGCCTCCTCCTCGATGAATTCTTCTTCACTGTCGCTGTTGAGGATCACTAGGCCACCATCCCCTGGGATACCAATGGTCTCATGATTTAGTCCGATGAAGAGCTTCCTCGCAATCTCCTCATCACGGCTCGTGTTCGGCAAGCCACCAGCACAGGGACTGGAGGGGCCAGGGATGTCGAGGGTGGCAGAGGCGACGGAGGTGATCGGGGCGGTGGAGATGACTAGGGCAGCAGGATCAATACCCACCAGTGGGGTCGGGCCTTCCGGCTCGTCCTCATTAGAGAGCTCGATCACCACCACCAGTGCTGATGGCACTGACTGGGTTAAAGGCCTAGCCAGGGACCCCGACGGAGCACCATCATCGACCCTAGCTTCACCTTGTGGGACTACTAGGGATGGAGGTGTAGGGAGCACGGCTAGTGATAATGCCGTTGCTAGCGCTGGGGCTCCAAAGGACGTCAGGGACAGAGACATGGGCGTAGATGGTGGGGGCAATGGCGTAATGCCTAACAATGTCGCCGTGGCCGATTGGCTAGGCGAGTTGGTGAGCAGCAAACATGGCACCTTGTAGGGATGCTTGTGGCCAACAGTCTTCTTCCTCATCTTTGCTATGATGCTGGAGAATGGAGGTTGTAGATTCAACACAATCAGTCCTGATTAAATAGGACCAAGCCGCCCTCCTAGGAATCTCAACCACCGTCCCAATTAAAAAGGAATTAAAAATCCACCACGCGCACTCATGGGGAACCAAGCCAATGTAGTGCTTTGACTCACAGACGACTGTGGGCCCCCTGGCTTGCATGTGAAACGGGATTGACAGGACAAGACGACCTAAGGATGGCACTAGAACAAGCTCTTCTCCCAATAGCGCACCTTTATTGGCTTGCACGAGATCAGGACTTAGGTCGCTATTGGTAACTCAGGCTACTTCTTGGTACCCAAACTGTAAACCACCCGACTAATGCAATCCCAACTACTTGTAGACGACCAAGTTGCATTTGACAGACAAGCTTGGGGGCTTATGTTGATGCCATACCACCAGGTACCCTGACTTCCATATTGCCTACTACCGACTTTGGATCAGAGAAGACACGAAGGCTCACGACGACCCTATTCAAGGAAGGATATCTCTGGATTGCGCGAAAACTCTAATTAGGGCATGACTTCATAGCTTGTAGGGCAAGTTGATCCTAGATATAAATGGCTAGCAATATCCTCTGTTGTAATCATCGACTCTCTCATAGGAATAGCTACATTGTAATCGCAATCTCGACGAATACAAGCAATACAAGAGTAGCAGCTGGACATACGACTTTTACTCACTTCCTGGGGGCCCGAACCAATATAAATCTCATCTCCATCTATGATTGTTATTCGCACCAAGCGGGGTTCCCCAAGAACCAAATATCTACTGATAAAAACACCGATAGGAGGCAATCGAGTTCTGCACATACTATTTGGGTCTAAATCGAATTGGTGTTCCTCTGTCTCGGCATGAGGGAAGGCTACATGGTAGGGGGCAATTGGGGAAAGGTCAGTACATGTTGAGGTTGATGCTTCCTGGCAAGCCCATTTCACCATCCTTCACTAAGCAAGCATAGTTTCTCCCTATATCGAGGAGCACAAGGTAGAACTATGAGCTGCAAACAGTGGCATGTCAGACACATGGCTGGCAAAGCAACACAGAGAAAACTTTGGTCAATGGTTAAAGGAGAAATTTTTGGGTCAACAAACTAATTCAAAGGAGCTTTATCACTTGGCGATGGGACCATCCACGACAGTGTTGATGTACGAAGGATATGACGTAAATGCGTACACATTCTACATGAGAAAACAAGATGCCAAGAGCGCCAACCAAAACAGCGGTGTCCAAATCAAAGCTTATGACTGCGAAAATCATGCGCAGACATACTATGGATTCATAGAAGAGATCTGGGAGCTAGACTATGGATTAGAAGAAATGAAGGTCCCTATAAGGGTATGGCCCCCAATACATGGGCCGCACCATCGGAGGTGGCCCAGCCCACAAGATCAAGGCGTGCACGGCGCTGCTCGACATGCACCGCAAGACATTGTATAGTACCAAATAGGCTACTTTACTCATAACCCTGCCTCCTCTAGAGTATATAAGGAGAGGTAGGGGTCTCCTAGCGGATAGGATCTATTAGATCTCATTTACATATAACAATACAATCAGACGCACGATGTAGGTATTATGCCCTCACGATGGCCGAACCTGGATAAAACCTCATGTCTGTCTTGCGTCACCATCTCGTACGTAGCTTGCGCACCTGTCTGTCGATAATCTACTACCTTGGGCATACCCCTAGGTAGACTGCCGACCATATTTCATCAACAATGGTGCACCAGGTAGGAGGTGTGCGTACTGCTTCCCAAACGAACGAGATGGTCATCATCCCCGGTTCCATGGCTACGCCGAACGGCCTCACGTTCACCATCGGCCAGATCACCTGGACCACTAGCTCCGACAACTCCATCGCCATGACCACGGAGGAGGCGCAGATCCAATCTGCATCGACCACTGCTTCACCAGCATCAACTATGGCTCCAACCATGTTGGATCTAGCTCCGGCCACACCAGCATCATCTTCAGCCACGCCGACAACCCGTCGTTCGCTTCCTCGCTACAAAGGGAGGTAGATCGACAACACTGACCTGCTCGACTCCATCGATCAGGTCAGCACCAAGCTTGCTAAAACCCTAGCTCTGGTAGATTCGATTCAAAATCAACCTACTGAGCAGGTAACCACTACCCACAACAGATCTACCCGACCAGCTTGGGCCAGTCATCCTGCATGACTCGGTACGGATCTCGTGGTCACGTCTACTCCTAAAGGGCGCTCTGTTCGTCGCCGACCAGACCCCACAATAGGTCTCCGGCTCTCCGAGTGTGAAGCCTTGATGGAGAATTACCAGGCTTAGCCCTACGGCCTGTGAAACACTGCTTCCAACTACGCGTACAATATACAACGCTGCTCGGATCTATGTTTTATACATCGACCTCGGTCAAAGCCACGCAACTTCATCAACGTTGAACAGATAATGCCATATGTCGCCGACCAGACGCTTCGTCCAAAGCTAAGTCACGCTTTAATATTTTTCTAAATATTCTCCAATCTCCGTATATCGCCGCAATATTTCTCCAAACTATTTTCTCCATATTTGCTCTCCAAACGATTTTCTGAACCCCCGAACAGTCATGTTGAAGCTCGGACGCCTCTAGAGACGGCCCTATCTCTGGCTCCTCCCTACATGTGCATGAGCGTCTGCCCTCTATGTTATGGGTGGTCGGCAGCGGCTCCTTGGTCACGTCTATTCCTCCTACACGTGCACGGGCTCCGCCCTCGACGTTATGGACTATGGGCTAGCTAGGGCTAGAGACTCAGCTACACACTAACTAGTCGGGTGGTTTATATTAAATATAAATATATTTTCATGCCAACTGATCGCCGAACTGCATATGTCGTTTCATCACCATTGCTGATTTTTCTCTAGAGTTCATCTATTTTTACATCATGTACTACCCGTTCTATATGTTTGTATTGTAGGATCATCGTCCAGGTGATCAGATCACCTGGTGCTCGGACTTCTCCACCGATCAACTGGTCGGACCGCTTGGTTCATGGACTCTGTTGCCGACCAGTTGATCGGACTTTTCGCCGGTCATTTCTACTCAATGTTCACTTCTCCACCGACCAGTCGACCAGACTGTTCGTCTCTCGTGCTTCATCGCCAGCGACACTGGTTACTCCTTGGCCCTCGGATTCTTTGTGCTCGAGGACAAAGTGGGCACACTTCACCGCACGGACATCATCAGCTATGTTGGTGCTCAGACCTCGCCACCTACGCCAGGCACTCCTCAGTGCTCGAACCACGCCGCCTATGCCAAGGACTCCTCGGTGCTTGGACATCATTGCCTATGCCAGAGACTCCTCGGTGTGCTCGGACCTCACCGCCTATGTCGGGGACTCCTCACTCCTCGGTGCTCGGACATCGCCAGTGATGCCGAGGACTTCTCGCTCCTTGATGCTCGGTCATCGCCAGCGATGCCAGGGACTCCTCGCTCCTCGGTGCTCGGTCATCACCAGCAACGCCGGGGACTCCTCGCTCCTCGATGCTCAGACATCGCCAGCGACGCTGAGGACTCCTCGCTCCTCGGTGCTCGGTCATCGCCAGCGACGCCGGGGACTCGCTCCTCGGTGCTCGGTCATCTCCAGCGATGCCGGGGACTCCTCGGTGCTCGGTCATCGCCAGCAACGCTGGGGACTCCTCGCTCCTCGGTGCTCGGTTATCGCCAGCGACGCCAGGGACTCCTCGCTCCTTGGTGCTCGGTCATCGCCAGCGACACCGGGGATTCCTCGCTCCTCGATGCTCGGTCATCGCCAGCGACGCTGGGGACTCCTCGCTCCTCGGTGCTTGGACATCACCAGCGACGCTGGGGACTCCTCGCTCCTCGGTGCTCGGACATCGCCAGCGATGCCGGGGACTCCTCGCTCCTCGTTGCTCGGTCATCGCCAGTGATGCCGGGGACTCCTCGCTCCTCGATGCTCGGTCATCGCCAGCGACGCCAGGGACTCCTCACTCCTCGGTGCTCGGTCATCGCCACCTACGCCAGGGACTCCTCGGTGCTCGGTCATCGCTAGCGACGCCGGGGACTCCTCGCTCCTTAGTTCTCGGTCATCGCCAGCTACGCCAGGGACTCCTCGGTGCTCGGATCTTGCTACGTCTCGTTGGTGTGCTATCAAGCTACTCCATGCTATTCGAATCAGGGTGCTGATCTTGGGCAGCACGTCTAGGGTCTTGATACACGCATGTTAGACAACGTCGGTAAGCTTTCAGACTTCTTTGACCCTACTACAAGATTCATTCTTTATCTTCCAGCAGCTCAGGGACTAAGTGGGCACACTTCATCTTGCGGTGAATGTGCTTGTTGTCATCTCGAGGCTATGCTTTGGGACTGGCTGCCTGCTCGGCTGGTCTTCTACTTTATGACCCTGGCACCATGTGACTATGTCACCTACTGTCAGGCTCGGGGACTAGCTGTGGGGGTATGGCCCCCAATACATGGGCCGCACCATCGGAGGTGGCCCAGCCCACAAGATCAAGACGTGCACGGCGCTGCTCGGCGTGCACTGCAAGACATTGTATAGTACCAAATAGGCTACTTTACTTGTAACCCTACCTCCTCCAGAGTATATAAGGAGAGGTAGGGGTCCCCTAGTGGATAGGATCTATTAGATCTCATTTACATACAGCAATACAATCAGATGCAGGACGTATGTATTACACCCTCACGGTGGCTGAACCTGGATAAAACCTCATGTCTGTCTTGCGTCACCATCTTGTTCATAGCTTGCGCACCTGTCTACCGATAATCTACTACCTTGGGCATACCCCTAGGTAGACTGCCGACCATATTTTGTCAACAGTGGCGCGCCAGATAGGGGGTGTGTGTACTGCTCCCCAGACGAATGAGATGGTCATCATCCCCGGTTCATGGCTACGCTGAATGGCCTCACGTTCACCATCGGCCAGATCACCTGGACCACTAGCTCCGACAACTTCATCGCCATGACCACGGAGGAGGCGCAGATCCAATCTGCGTCAACCACTGCTTCACCAGCATTAGCTATGGCTCCGACCACATTGGATCTGGCTCTGGCCACACCAGCATCATCTTCAGCCACGCCGACAACTCGTCGTTCGCTTCCTCGCTACAAAGGGAGGTAGATCGACAACACCGACCTGCTCGACTCCATTGATCAGGTCGGCACCAAGCTTGCTGAAACCCTAGCTCTGGTAGATTCGATTCAAAATCAACCTACCGAGCAGGTAACCACTACCCACAACAGATCTACCCGACCAGCTCGGGCCAGTCGTCCTGCATGACTCGGTACGGATCTCATGGTCACGTCTACTCCTGAAGGGCGCTCCGTTTGTCACTGACTAGCCCCTGCAACGGGTCTCCGGCTCTCCGAGTGCGAAGCCTTGATGGAGAATTACCAGGCTTAGCCCTATGGCCTGCAAAACACTGCCTCTAACTATGCGTACAATATACAACGCTGCTCGAATCTATGTTTTATACATCGACCTCGGCCAAAGACACACAACTTAGATTATCTACTATGCTGAACAAGATCTAGGTCCCTCTTTTCCAGTGCAAGTGGGTAAGAGTACCAAAGGGTGTCATGACGAACAAGTATGGTATGCGTACCATAGATTTCAAGCATCTTGCCTACCTAGTTGAGCCTTTTGCTTTTGTGAAAGATGTAGTCCAAGTATTCTATGGTAAAAACCTAGGTGATGGAGGCCGTGGGCATGTGGTGCTTCAAGGTAAAAGGAAGATCGTTGGTTGAAGATACAAACAAGGAAGAAGGGAATGGCTATCGAGACATATCTACTCTTGGTACAGATGTGGATCTCCCCCTGTTTGTGGAGGGCAACGAAACAGCATGATGAGGGCATCACTTCTTCAGAGGTTCCCGCTGATCCTCCAACTGTCATGCAAGGTCCAATGACCCAGGCTCGAAAGTGACAACTCAATTTAGAGGTGAGCTCGTTCTTAAGCGATACTTTTCATACTTTTGAGAATAGACTACTACCTAATGATGTTATCTTGCTTAGGAACATTGGAGAGAGCCATGAAGGACTTAGAGGAAGTGGTGGAGGTGATGATGACCAGCAAGGATGTCCAACACAAGCCGGAGGCCCAGTCCAACAAGAATTCGAGTCTGTCTTGGCCTCCAGGACCAGTCTGCCTTAAACTGGTTACCCAGGATACATCCGGACTCCGTTTTTTATGATCCACATATGGATGGAAAGCTAATTTGATAAGGAAGCCAATCCAAGTGGTTTCACATCAAAAGCTATTTAGAATCAACAGGAATCATTGAAACAAGTTAGTATCCAGAATCTACCAAGGTGCTGCGACACCATCTTTTGGTCCGTTGGACCATGTATCGAGTTTGGGCCCATTAGGGGCGCATCCAGGGGTCTTGCATGACCTTAGAGTCTTCATAAACAGCCGCCGCCCCTCCATTAGGGTTTGGGTTTTGCTTAGATTATTCTGTCAAGAACAGTTTCACCGTTCATGGGTTTGTGAGACCTCAACTCGTGAGATTAATCATTCATCTGCAATTTGGTTGCTTTCTTTCTTGTTCTTGCTTGTGTTCTTCATTGCGTAGGTAGGGATTAGCCTTCTTGGTGAGGTCAACCGGATCCATGTCTTGGTTGATAACCAGAGGAGTTGTGGTGCTAAGATTGCAGGGTTCGATCTTTCGATCTGAAGCCGGATCGGTGTGTCATTCTCTGTCACAACGATAGTTACCATCACCTGACGGAAGATCGGGATCCCCATCTCCATTAAGTGGTAATCAGAGCTAAGGTATACCACCAGGTTCACTTTTATTCCCTAGTTTTGAGTGTTTCGCATTCGTCCCATAGTCCAGTGCCATACTCGTTTTTCCTGTCCTAGAACCTTCCGCGCCATAGCCTTTGCATATTTTAGTTTCAAAGTCCGTCATGTTGAGTTTGTGTCTTGGTCGAGGTCTTATTACTGGTTAGGTCATGTTAGAGTCTAGTTCGTGTGTTTTCCTCCATCGTTTCCATCAAATCTTTGCTTCTGTGACCAAATTTGCGCACATTGTTCCCGTTTTGTCCTCTAATTCGGAGCCAATTATTAAAACTGGTCTAGTTTTCGCATACGGACTCCGATTTCGACGTTCCATATATCAAAATCGATCAGAAAAAAATTTCAGATCCGTCCAAAAGTTTTCTAGCTTTGCCAGGGTTTGAAATTTTTAGATTGGTCAAAAAGTGGTCACAAGATCCTCGTTTCGTGGTCATAAGGTTTTTATCGATTTTGATCCAGTTTTCTAAAAATTCCACAGGCCATGTCTTTCACTTTTTTGAGCTCATATTTTCTGTGGTTACTTCTTTTGTGCTCCTAAGTAAAGGGAAAATATCAAAAAATAAATAAATAAGTCAAAATTTCCCAAAAAACAATGACAGCCAAAAAATATAAAAAAAGAGGGGCAAAAGAGGAACAATATTTAGAAGAGCACATAGAGAAGACCAAAGTGAGCTTTGTTAGCGTGTGTTGTCTGATTCCTTGTTTGTGTTGCTATTTCCATTCACCATACTTGTTTTTCTCATACCTATCACCTTGCTATCCACCATACTTTTGTCACACACCTGGTACTTGCAACACTTTAGACCAGCAATGAGAACAAATACTTTGGACTATAATTCAACATTACTTTCTATTACTGACTTGTGTGCCAGATATACATATTACTCTTTATTTGTCTTCCAAGCTCCACAAATTCTTCAGATCAGTACAGAAAAAGGGCCTTGCAATCTTGGTACCACTACCTCACAGGTATCACGAACCAGCTGCCGGTTGTACCGCCCACTGCTTGCATTGGTAAAAACTTTGTAAGAGCTTAGTAAGACGCTTCCATTTGCTATGAAAAGTGACACCACTGCAACCACGTAGTCATTTGGTAGGGATAACTTTCACTTGTTTGTTCCTATTTTTGTGTTTTCAATGGCAGGAGGTGAACAGACTGGAGATAACAACCCTAAGGGTTTCAATGAGTGTGTCAGTCAAGAGCAACTACAAGCTATTGTAGAGGATGCCCAAAAAAGGATGAATGAGGCCGTTAAGAAGGCCGTCACTGATGCACTCATTGAACTCAACATTGGCAATAGCATGGAGAGGTTGGACAAACGAATTTCCACACTAACCGACAAGGTTACTAAGTTGGAAACATTGGTGGCGGTCAACAACAATGATGTCTCTGGCAGCAACACCGATGGTCTCTTGCAAGAAGACACGGTGCATGATGCCACTAGAAACATAGGTCGAGTAGCTTTCCGACAAGAGAGATTACGACAACATCTTTGTCGCAACACGACAGGTATGGGTGGTGTCCACCACCACCGTCAAGGTAATAATCACCGTGTGCCCAATGATCCTTATGCTAAAATTAAGTTCACAATACCATCTTTTTTGGGTCATTATGATGCTGAGGGATATCTTGATTGGGAGATGACGGTAGAACAAAAGTTTAGTGCCCACCTTGTACCTGAGCAGCATAGAGTTAGACAAGCTACTAGTGAGTTTAAGGATTTTGCCATTATTTGATAGAATGGGCTAGCTACACAGGATGCTTTACCTGGTACGTGGGAAGAACTTAAGGTAGCTATGCATGATCGTTTTGTTCCTCATTCTTATCATAGAGACTTGCGTAAGAAATTGATGCGTTTAGAACAAGGAGATAAATCTGTATAGGATTACTATGGTGAGCTCCAAAAGAGAGTGATGTGTTGTAGTGTTGTGGAGGGAAACGAAGATGCCATTTGTCGTTTTTATTTGGGTTTGAGGCGTGAGATTCAGGACATTGTTGATTATAAAGAATTTAACACTATCAATCAGTTGTTTTAGTTTGCTATGCTTGCAGAAAAGGAATTGCAGGGGCGTGAACAACAGGGCAAGAGCAAGGTTAGCACTAGCACATACATGCCACGCTCGGCACCATCTTCAGGGCTGACCAAGCCAACCACTTTTCGAATGCCTCCACCAACGAGCAAGCGACCAACAGCCTCTGGAGTTTCCGCTACACTTAAAGCACCTCCCGCATGACCTTTAGATTTAGGTAAAAATTCTTTGCAGGTGTCTACCAAGAGTTCCTCATCCGTTGCATCGACGGGATGCACTTCGGGTATTCAGTGTCACCGCTGCCATGGCATTAGCCATGTGCAAAAGGACTGCCCAAGTTAGCGGGCATATATTGCTACAGAAGATGGTTACATCAGCACCTCTGACATTGAGGATGAAGAAGACCAAGATGCAGATGAGGAGGACGGCGAAGTCCTTGGTGACGAGGCCACGGCGTCCTATAGGAGCATCATTGTACAATGGGTGCTCAGCTCACAAGTCCAGCAACCTGAGAAGCTACAACGCCATAACTTGTTCCAGATTTTCTTCGTCATCAACGACCGTCGAGCACGTGTCATTATTGATGGAGGTAGCTGCAACAATTTGGTGAGTTCTGATTTGGTCAAGAAGCTTGGCTTGACCACATGCCTACACCCACGTCCATACCATATTCAATGGCTAAATGATTCTGGTAAGACAAAGGTAACACAAACTTGTAGAGTTTTATTTTCCATTGGTTCTTATGTTGATTCTGTTGATTGTGATGTGGTACCTATGCAAGCTTGTTCACTCTTATTAGGTCGTCCTTGGGAACATGATAATGATGCTACACACCATGGTAGAAGTAATAAATACACTTTTATGCATAAAGGAAAGAAAATTACTTTGGTACCTTTGACCCCTGCTCAAATTATACAAGCTGATAGAGAACGCGCTACTAGTTTCAATGATGTTCAATCTGAAAATCAGCAAGTTGCTAATTCTATTTTCCCACCTAAAAATGATAAGTCTACATCTATTTCTAAGGCTGAGGGGATTAAATTGAACGGTGGTGTTATGCTTACAACAAAATGTGACTTTGCTGAAATTTCTGATGATGATATTTGCTATACTTTGGTATGCAAACGAGCTATGTTTTCGCTTGATGATATTGTTAGCTCGGTACCTCCTGCTGTCACTAACCTTTTGTAGGAGTATGAGGACATTCTTCTAGCTGAGATACCCCCGAGATTGCCACCTATGAGAGGGATAGAGCATCAAATCGATTTGATTCCGAGAGCAACCTTGCCCAACCGTGCTGCTTATCGAACCAATCCTGAGGAGACTAAGGAAATTCAGCGATAAGTCCAAGACCTTTTGGACCACGGGTATGTACGTGAAAGCCTTAGTCCTTGTGCCGTTCCTGTACTTTTGGTTCCTAAGAAAGATGGAAGTTGGCGTATGTGTGTTGATTGTAGAGCCATCAATAATATTACTATTCGGTATTGTCATCCTATTCCTAGGCTAGACGACATGCTTGATGAGTTGTGTGGTTCTATAATTTTCACTAAGATTGACTTGTGAAGTGGCTATCATCAAATTAGAATGAAACTTGGAGATGAATGGAAAATCATGTTTAAAACCAAATTCGGGTTGTATGAGTGGTTAGTAATGCCTTTTGGTTTGACAAATGCACCTAGCACTTTCATGCGCTTAATGAATGAGGTTTTAAGAGCTTTTGTTGGATATTTTGTGGTAGTTTACTTTGATGATATATTAATTTACAGCAAGTCATTTAATGAACATATGAATCACTTACGTGCTGTTTTTAATGCTTTACGTGATGCACGTCTATTTGACAACTTTGAGAAGTGCATCTTTTACACGGATCGAGTTTCTTTTCTTGGCTATGTTGTAACTCCACAGGGAATTGAGGTGGACGAGATGAAAATTGAAGCCATAAAGAGCTGGCCAGTTCCCCAGACTGTCACATAGGTGAGGAGTTTTCTTGGTCTTGCAGGATTCTACTGTCGCTTCGTCAAAGATTTCGGCACTATTGCTGTCCCGTTGCATGAGTTGACGAAGAAAGGAGTGGTGTTTCATTGGGGAAAGGCACATGAGGAGTCCTTTGACACTTTGAAGGACAAGCTTACACACGCACCATTGCTGCAACTTCCAAACTTTGGTAAGACTTTTGAGCTAGAATGTGATGCTAGTGGAGTTGGCATTGGTGGTGTTTTGATGCAAGATGGTAAACCAGTTGCTTACTTTAGTGAAAAATTGTATGGTCCTGTTCTTAATTATTCCACGTATGATAAAGAATTGTATGCACTTGTTCGTTCTTTAGAGACGTGGCGTCATTATTTGTGGCATAAAGAATTTGTTATTCATTCTGATCATGAATTGCTTAAGTATCTTCGTTCTCAAAATAATCTGAATCGTAGGCATGTTAAATGGGTTGAATTTATTGTATCTTTTCCTTATATTATCAAACACAAGAAAGGGAAGGATAATGTGATTGCTGATGCTTTGTCTAGAAGATATACATTGCTGTCCCAACTTGATTGTCGAATTTTTTGTCTTCAATCCATTAAAGAACAATATGCGCTTGATCTTTATTTTAAGGATGTGTTGCTTAATTGTAGAGATAGACGCACATGGAATAAGTTTATGATCAGCAATGTGTTTTTGTTTAGAGCTAACCGCCTATGCATTCCAGTTGGTTTCGTTCGTCTTTTGTTGTTGCAGGAGGCACATGGAGATGGATTAATGGGACATTTTGGTGCCAAGAAGACGGAGGAGGTGCTGTCCACACACTTCTTTTGGCCAAGGATGAGACGAGATGTAGAGTGGTACGTGGCTCGGTGTGCCACATGTCAAAAAGCTAAGTCGCAGTTGAACCCACATGGTTTGTATATGCCTCTTCCTGTTCCTTCTACTCCTTAGGCAGATATATCTATGGATTTTATGTTGGGATTGCCAAGGACTAAGAGGGGGAGGAATAGTATTTTTGTGGTGGTTGATCGTTTTTCTAAGATGGCACATTTTATTTCTTGTCATAAGAGCGACGATGCTATTCATATTGCTGATCTTTTCTTTCAAGAAATCGTTCGCTTGCATTGTATGTCTTCTACTATTGTTTCAGATCGTGATGCAAAATTCTTGAGTCATTTTTGGCGCACGTTGTGGAATAAATTGAGGACCAAGCTGCTGTTTTCTACAACATATCATCCCCAAACTGATGAACAAACTGAGGTTGTGAATAGAACATTATCCGCTGCAGAATTTTAGTACGGAGTACGTTTGAACCTTATCTAAACCAAAAAAAAAACGATTCCGTGATCTATGTTAGCTCAACTGCAAGAGCTAGCTAGCGGACCAACGCTAGGGCGCTCAGGGTGGTTGTCCGCCCGGTGATCTATCAGAGTCTGAGTCTGATCTCCACGTGACCACGCGCTGCTTTGTTGCTCTTTGTTTGCCGGGACATGTTGTTGCCTAGGCCTCGTTGCAAGTCCTTGTCTAGATGCCGTTTTCTGGGGGGGGACTGATGATTACGGCCAAAGATTGGTTCAGTAATTTGACCATTCCTTTAGCAGCCAACCAAAAAAGCTTTTGCCAAACAACTCTTTATTTAATTATTATATAGGCTACCCTACCGAAGTTTTAGCACGCACAGATTTGGACCCTAACCCAAAGTGGGCTACAAAGTTTTCTGGGCTAGGCCGGGCCATTGATTTTTCACCTTTTGGAACAGAAATTCAATGGGCCTTTTGGTTAGGGCTACCCTACCCAAACGCCCTATGGTACAAATGAGGAGCCTTTTGGTAGAGGTTCTTGAGCACTATTGAAGCTGTTTTGGGGTTTTCCCTATTAAGAGCCCGTTTGGAGGGGTTTCTTCTGGCTCCGGCTCCACCTGTAGCAGTACTGTAGCACGGAGCCGAAGAAGCTTTAAATCGTGGCTCCACCGGTTCCTCCTCTTCTCAGTTCATTTTCTGCCTTGAAATCCAAAACGGCTCTGTGCTACAGTACTGCTGCAGCGATTTCACGGAGGAGCAAACACAGGCTAAACCCGTCAAAATAGAAGTGCTCCATCTGCTAAAAAAATATAGAAGTGCTCCTCATGAGGAGCTCCCGAAATCATGCTACGGGGTGTCAGAAGAAGCTGAGAAAAGGAGCTTCCACCAGTTTCCTACCAAGATCCCCGTTTGGCGGCCTGCACCAAGCTCGTAGGCAGGCCGTGGCAGGGCGGCGGTGTGTGCGCGGAGTAGCGGATCAGGGTGGGGCAAAGTCGCCGGTGTGGACCTAAATCACGGCGCAGATGGACCAGAGCAAAGTTGTCGAGCCGTGTGGGTGATGCGCGACGTCGGGAGTCGTCGAAGCAAGCGCGCACCGGAGCACGTCGAGGCCCATGAGACGCGTGACGACACCGGGCGTGGTGCATTGAAGGACGGGGACGCCAAGGACTGACTACGGGGAGTGAGCGGACTCCAAGGACGACGGGGCGTGGAGCAACCGGACCGGGCGGACGCCGGGGACACCGAAGCACGGGCGCACGTAGGACGGGGACACTTTGGTGCGGCCACACGGAGCTACTGAGGATTATCATGTTCACTTAATTTATAAGCCATATTTTTTTAAATCAACAAATAGTATTTTTTTCTTATAACAAATCGATCAACAGTATTTTAGCTATGCCTTATCAGCCCAGCGAACGGATGTGTTTGGTACGGTGCATGCGTGCAGCGCGCGCTGCACCCAACCGTGCGTATATTCACACAAAGTTGATTGTTTGGTTATTGGAATCTTCAATTCAACCCTGGCTTTGTGCGTGCAAACGATGGCAATATGCAGCATCCTGCAATGCGCTCAGATCGAGCATCTCTGTTGGGCCTGGCTCTGTGCAAGTTGTATACTGCAAAGGACCCACACGTCATTGGTACATGTCCGTTCTAATACAGACAACAGAAATCGTCTCAACATCTTGTATTCGCTCAAGCAGACTTAGATTCGGCCCACCAAACACAGACTCAACTCACTTTGCATTCGTAGCTGCAAACAAACCAGACACTCATCCTTTCTAAAATACGGATGACCATAGCTTCCATCCACTCATCCTGACATCGTGGGGAGGAATCTGAGGCATGTCCGCAGAGGCCTCACGAGTCGTAGAAGATAATGATAAGGAAAAGAAAGGGGGAAGGAAAGAAAAGGTATTATAGATATTTTATCATTTTATCTACTATATGAGAAGTTGTTTTATCAAACATTTCAGTAAACACAGCTTGATCCCCACTAGTTAAGCTATTCCTAGAGGTGAAGTAAAAAAATCTGTTTCACCAATAAAGCAGAGTTATACCAAATGTATCCTTTTCTCCCCCATGCCACTCGCAATGCTATTTTTACATATATAAATATCGGTACAACAAACGAGTAGGATGTACCAATAGCCCTTTCTGGATTTGGGAAAGTTTTCTAAGGTATATATATACTCGCGACCATTCATTTCTCTTACATTATTCTATTTCATCTGTCTAGTAGTAGTAAAAACATGTGTTGAGGACAAGATTTGGTTACATGTTAAAAACAATAAAAATGGATCACTTTTGAAAACATTCAGTTTGGAAACATAAAGGTTATATTTGTATATACTTAAAAATAAGATAAATCTGAAGGACTTTAAGAATATTTTATAAAAGGGATTAGTGGTGGTGCAGATCAAAAGAGCAATTAAAGTTAAATGTGACAATTATGTTTGACTAGTGTTAGTTTCAATTAATATAAAAGAAATGTCTTCCTACTAGAACGACGTGTGAATAGGACGCAATTGATGTCTTTTTTTAATTTAAGTTAAAAGTATTAGCCATATCACTACGTAGAAAACGATTTGTAGCAACGGTTCAATTTTTTTGTAGGGGCGGCTGGTGATGGAGCCGCCCCTACAGTGGCGTGCTCAGGTGCCCAGACACCAGCCGCCCCTACAAATGGAACAGCAGGGGCGGCTGGTGATACGAGCCGCCCCTACAAATAGAGTATGATTTTTAGGGGCGGCTCAATCACCAGCCGCCTCACAATTTCTAGAGGCGGCTGGTGATTGAGCCGCCCCTAAAAATGGCCCGTATTTATAGCTTTTATTTGTAGGGGCGGCTCAATCACCAGCCGCCCCTACAAATGACCCCCATATAAAACTGAAGTAGCACCTTCTTCCTCCTCGGGTCATTCACTCCAACCCGTGAAAGAAAGTTGGGGAGGGCTTGGGCACCTCCCAAAAATTGCTCTACTAAGGGGGGAAGGTTTTGGTCTCAAATCCTTTAGTGGAGAGGTTGTAGAAGGTAAGAAAATGCTATTCCATATTTTTTTTGAAGTTTTAATGGTTGATTAGTGAATAATTAGAGTTTTGTTTTTCTCTCTCTTCTATGGTGCTTGAGCTATTTATGAGCAAATTATACCCAACTTTTAAATATACTAGGGTAAATTAGGGAGGGGAACAAGATCATACCCTTATTTGGTCCATGTTTCTTGATTTTAGTGAACCATTAGTTAGTTTTATGGATGTTTCATGTGCATGTGATCTAGATCTAGGGTTTGGTTTTTTTATTAATTTTGTTTTTGTAAATTTATGTTTGATAAAATTGGACTAGGGTTTGTACGAAAGATATTGTGTAAAGTATAATTATTGCTAATTGTTGTCTTTGAAATTGTTTATTGTAATCAATAAATATGTATTTTAATTATTTATGGATAAATGGGCCATTAATTAATTTTCCTCTACCATGGTGTGTTTGTATGCTTCATGTAATTATATTAGATTTATATTCATATATATCTGAGGTATATACAATTATTCTCAAATAATTATTACTTTGATTAATTTTTATATATATCTGAATAAGTAGTCCTTTAATGTTTATTTTGTTGTTGTTGTAAAAGATGGAGTACAGGAACTCTTGGATGTATGGTTCGTTAAGGTTCAAGGTAGGTTTCCGTGAAGAGGTGGATAAATTTATTGAAGCCGCAACGAAGCATGCAACGACATTGAAAGATAATAAGGATACAATTATTTGCCCCTGTAAAGATTACAAGAACCGTATGGCATGGACAGATGTGACTATCATCAGATCACATTTGATTATACGAGGATTTGTTGAGGACTACACAGTGTGGATTCATCATGGTGAAACGGTTATTGTTAACGACGAGGATGAGGAGGAATACGACGATGAAACCATAGAATCCCTGTCCCAATATTCAGCCGAGCTTGATGCACAAATGGATTTCGAGTTTGGCAATGAACAAGGTGGTGATGCTGGTGGTTGGGATGATAACGACGAAGGTGGTGCCAATAATGATGGTGGAGCACGTGTCGGAGTTGAAGATAATTTAGATGACATGATTCGAACCCTTGGACCAGAGATTTTACTAAATAGCCCGAAAGGTCTAGAAAATTTGGAAAGAGTGACAAAAGCATCGAAGGAGACTGTGTATGGTGTTGAAAAGGGTTGTCCGACACATTGGACATTGTTACGTTTCGTGCTTGAGCTGCTTATCCTGAAGGCTAAGTACGGCTGGTTAGACTGTAGTTTCAATGATCTATTGCATCTCCTGTCATGTGTGCTGCCCCAACCAAACTCAGTTCCCGCCAACACATACCAAGCGAAGAAGATCATAAGTCCATTGACAATGGGGGTTGAAAAAATACATGCATGCTCCAACCACTGTATACTTTTTCATGGTGAAACGTTCAAGTCATTGGATAAATGTCCCCAGTGTGGGACCAGCCGGTACAAGAACAATGACCTTTACGGTGGGGACGAACCATCCACGGGGAAAAAGAGAAATAAGAAGGGTACAAAAAAGGTGGTACAAGAATCTCAGCCCCCAGAGGACACTCCATTAGGCAACGATACAAAGCAGAGAAGAATTCCTGCCCTGGTAATGTGGTACCTGCCAGTGACCGACCGCTTGAGACGTATGTTCCTAAACCCTAAAGAAGCCGCACTCATGACATGGTGGGATGATGAGCGTAAGGTGGATGATGATAAGATTGCACACCCGGCTGATTGTAGTCAGTGGCAAAGGTTTGATGAGAAGCACAAAGAATTCAGCGATGACCCAAGGAATGTACGGTCTAGCCTGAGCACCGATGGAATGAATCCCTTCAATGAGAGGATGAGCAACCACAGCATATGGCCAGTGATTTTGACCATGTACAACATCCCAACATGGTTGTGTCAGAAGAGAAAGTACCTTCTCCTCACTATTCTTATTTCTGGCCCTAAACAACCAGGCATTGATATAGACGTGTTCCTCGAGCCCTTGATGCAAGAAATGGAGAGACTATGGAGGCATGGGGAGTAGATGTACGATGCGTTCCGAAAGGAGGACTTCATATGTAGAGCAATAATATTTGTTACTACCAATGATTACCCCGTGTTGTTCGCTTTGTCTGGACAAATCAAAGGGAAGACGGGATGCTTGGTTTGCTTGGATGGTACTACATGGGTATACCTAGATGCATCCAAGAAGATAGTTTACCTAAGGAACCGACGCTTCTTAAAGACAAGTCACAAGTACCACAGCAAATTGTTCTTTAGATTTTATGACAACGCCCTAGAGATTGAACCCCCTCCGGAGAGACGTCATAACGGAGAACATGTGTACAAAATGGTGAAAAATATACGCGTCATCTATGGAAAGAAGAATCCAGATGGGATGAACAGAGATAGAAGCACACCTCCTATCGAAGGCGTACCTTTCAAGAAACAATCGATCTTCTTTCAGTATCTGCCTTATTGGCCAGACTTGGAGGTCCCCCATGCCATTGATGCTATGCACATACAGAAGAATGTCTTTGAGAGTCTCATTGCTACCTTGATGGACACAGGCAAGTCAAAGGATGGTCTGAAAGCACGGAAAGACATGGTGCAGCTAAACATGATGCCACAGCTTCACCCGGTACCTGAGACTAATGGAAAATACACTCTGCCCGTGGCGTGCTTCAACCTAACACCAGACGAGAAGAGAGCTATATGCACTTTCCTGAGGGGGATCAAAGTCCCAACTGGGTTTTCAGCAAATGTGAAGAAGCTAGTGTCGATGAAGGACTTGTCAATAACACACTGCAAGGCTCACGATTGCCATATGATGCTGACAGTGTTTCTACCTATTGCAATCAGGGCTATAAAGCCAGAGTTCTTGAAAATGGCCATCACCTGCATGTGCTACTTCTTTTCGAAGATCTCACAGAAGACAATTGGCAAGGAAGAGCTGAGTGACCTACATGAATTTATGGTGGAGACACAAAACCAACTGGAGATGTGTTTACCTCCTGCTTTTTTTGATATAATGCCACATCTCATAATTCACATGGTTCATCAGATACAGGCGCTTGGCCCTTGCTACTTGCATGAAATGTGGTCCTATGAGCGGTTCATGTCGGTTTTAAGTCGATATGTGCATAATCGAGCATACCCAGAGGGCTCCATGATAGAGGGTTACAGTACTGAAGAAGTCGTCGAGTGCTGTCAAGAGTACCTAAAAGTACAGAAAGGGATTGGTAAACCCGATTCTCGTCACAAGGGTAGGCTGGCTGGGAAGGGCACCAGTGGTAGAAAAGTGTTCATCGACCATGATTACAAAGAGGTGAGTCGGGCGCATTACAGTGTCTTGCAGAGTACACAACTGATGCAACCGTATATTGATGAACACTTGGCTATCATTATGGCGGAGAGAAATGGCCGTTCGGATGATTAGGTCATGAAACAGCACAAGCAACGACTAACTATATGGTTGAAGGACCAAAACATACCGCCTGGAGAAATCATAGACTCTATTACCATCAGTAGGTTGGCAGAGGGGCCATCGAGACAAGTTACATCTTGGAATACTTATGATATCAATGGGTACACGTACTATACCCACGCAAAGGATAGTAAATATGTGAACCAAAACAGCGGCGTTCGAATAGAGGCTCTCGATGGATTAGGGCGAAAGATCCAATACTTTGGCATCATTGAAGAGATATGGGAACTTGACTATGGAAGGGATATAACAGTGGCCCTATTTCGATGCCGCTGGATCAAACAACACCAACTGAACGAGATCGGATTGAGAGTCCTGGACCTCGAGAATCTAGGCTACCAAGATGACCCTTGGGTGCTCGCTTCACGTGTCGTACAAGTTTTCTATATGTCTGACCCACAAAGTAACCTCCCCCCGAAGAAGAAGACAAAGCACGTGGTTGCCTCCGGGAAACAACACATTATTGGAGTTGATGGCGTGGACGATGTTGAAGCTTACAATAACTATGATGAGATGCCGTTATTCACAGACTTTCCTAAGAAGATCAGTGTTATGGAAAAGAACATCCCCAAAGATATAATGCCATGGGAATGAAAAGGTGTCAATGGTAAAGTCGTTACAGCGGGCTAGCTAGTTGTGTGTGTTTGTAAGGCTTCATTTATGCATGCGTGTGAGACTATATATTTGTGTACGTGTGTAAGACTATATATTTTTGTATGTGTATGATACTACATTTTATGCATGTGTGTGAGACTACCCTTTGCAACATCCAGATGACTCTATTTGAACATCCACTCTATTGCAACATCCAGAAGTCATTTAGAGTTCATAATGAGACACTAATTTGACCAAATTTGACTTGGTCAAACTTGCTCAAATGAGATACTAAATGACCTCAGATGAAAAAACTCTGAATAACAAGGTTGTTCATCTCATCAAGATATACAATCCTTACATAGCTTATTTTCCCATTTGAGAAAGTTTTATCAAACACTAGTCACAAATTCTTGAATCTCATATAGACTTTCTGAAACTATGTCACACACTTGTGAAATTTGATCTACATTTTATTCAAACTTTCTCAAATGAAAAAATGGACTATATAAGGATTGTAGATCTTGATGAGATGAACAAACTTGGTATTCAAAACTTTTCAATTTGAGATAACCTAGGGTTCCGAAAACTAGTTTGTAGGCATCAAAATTTAAAAATCACAAATTTGAACCGTCCAAACTTTCTCAAATGGAACGTTGACCAAAACAACAATTGTAGATCTTGCTGAGATGATCAAACTTGGTATTCAAAACTTTTCAATTTGAAGTTATTTAGAGTTCATAATACTAGAGTCAAAGTGTTGTTTTTTCATTTGACCAAATTTGACTTGGTCAAACTTGCTCAAATGAGACACTAAATGACCTCAGATGGAAAAACTCCGAATAACAAGGTTGTTCATCTCATCAAGATCTACAATCCTTACATAGCTTATTTTCCCATTTGAGAAAGGTTTATCAAACACTAGTCACAAATTCTTGAATCTCATATAGACTTTCTGAAACTATGTCACACTTGTGAAATTTGATCTACATTTTGTTCAAACTTTCTCAAATGAAAAAATGGACTATATAAGGATTGTAGATCTTTATGAGATGAACAAACTTGGTATTCAAAACTTTTCAATTTGAGATAACCTAGGGTTCCGAAAACTAGTTTGTAGGCGTCAAAATTTAAAAATCACAAATTTGAACCATCCAAACTTTCTCAAATGGAAAGTTGACCAAAACAACAATTGTAGATCTTGCTGAGATGATCAAACTTGGTATTCAAAACTTTTCAATTTGAAGTTATTTAGAGTTCATAATACTAGAGTCAAAGTGTTGTTTTTTCATTTGACCAAATTTGACTTGGTCAAACTTGCTCAAATGAGACACTAAATGACCTCAGATGAAAAAACTCCGAATAACAAGGTTGTTCATCTCATCAAGATCTACAATCCTTACATAGCTTATTTTCCCATTTGAGAAAGGTTTATCAAACACTAGTCACAAATTCTTGAATCTCATATAGACTTTCTGAAACTATGTCACACTTGTGAAATTTGATCTACATTTTGTTCAAACTTTCTCAAATGAAAAAAATGGACTATATAAGGATTGTAGATCTTTATGAGATGAACAAACTTGGTATTCAAAACTTTTCAATTTGAGATAACCTAGGGTTCCGAAAACTAGTTTGTAGGCGTCGAAATTTAAAAATCACAAATTTGAACCATCCAAACTTTCTCAAATGGAAAGTTGACCAAAACAACAATTGTAGATCTTGCTGAGATGATCAAACTTGGTATTCAAAACTTTTCAATTTGAAGTTATTTAGAGTTCATAATACTAGAGTCAAAGTGTTGTTTTTTCATTTGACCAAATTTGACTTGGTCAAACTTGCTCAAATGAGACACTAAATGACCTCAGATGGAAAAACTCCGAATAACAAGGTTGTTCATCTCATCAAGATCTACAATCCTTATATAGTCCATTTTTTCATTTGAGAAAGTTTGAACAAAATGTAGAATTTATAATTGTGTTTTTATGATATAAAAAATATAGAATTTATAATTTAAAAAAAATATTTGTAGGGGCGGTTGGATCAGGAACCGCCCCTAAAAATGTATTTGTAGGGGCAGCTGGATCAGGAACCGCCCCTACAAATGGTACCTAGTATAAATTGGAGGGTAGTGCACGGGAGTCATCGTCTGGGCGGTCTTCTTCCTCCGACGCCGTCAGGCTGCCTAGGGTTTCCACCGCTGCCCACGCTGCCGCCCCCGCCGCCGGTCCCGCGCCCGCCCACACCAGCCCTCGGCGCTCGGCGTCCCGCCCCCGGCCCCAGGCGCTCACCCCCGCGCGCCGACGACGCAGGCTCCCGGCGCCCCGCGCCCGGCCCCCGACGTCCTGCCCCTGCACGCCGACGACGCAGGCTCTCGGCGCCCCGCACCCGGCCCCCGCACGCCGACGACGCCGGCTCCGGCGCTCGCCTCCCGCACCGCCCTTGGGCCCCACGTGCTGCATGGATCAATGGCAGTGAAGGTCGCCCACCTCCTTCCCCTCCCACTTCCCCTTCCCGGCGCTGAGGAAGACGGGCTGGCACCATCCCCTACTGTTGTCATCGGCGTGACTTCCCCCGGCAGTGCAGACTCGCCAGGCCCCTGTGACTTTCCGACAGCGCAAACTCCTCCAGCGACCTCGTCCTATCTCAGTCCCTGCTCTCTGCTCCAGGTATGCCTCCGCTATCTGCTCCAGATCTGAATGCGACAATATACTTGAGTGGCATTTAGCTTATTTTCCAACCATTTATATATTACCTGAGTCAACAGGGACTATGATATATTCATATATCTATCATGAATCTCCTTGGAGAAGTAACTGCATCAACTTAAGTAATTTCTGGGGATTTTGGGCATGTTTTGTTTTTTTGGTTGCTATCTTATAGTTAACACATGTTGTTCTCTCCCACTTGGTGTCAATTTTAGTTAATCTAGATAATAGAGCGTAAAATACTATGAGGATATTTATTTCAATTAAGCATTGCTTGTTGGCAAACACAGATCACTTTCAAGCAAAATAAACACAAAAAACTTGCATATGCCTATAGTGTTGTACTTATATGCTCAAGGTTTAGTAGATTGAACTAATGAGTCAATATATTGATCCTGAGTATACTGATTAAAGCATCTGAGTTCATGCTGACATTATTGCCATGCGTGACAGAGTGCTTGCTTTGAACGGCAGACAACTGTAACATTCGTGCATTAGCAAAAAAAAGATAATTCAAACTTTCAATTCTGAAATTTCCCTTAGGAGATTATTGACAACCAATGCTTTTATTCAGTAAGCCATCCATTTCAGTTTTACTAGTAGCCCCTGATAAACTAGCCGGTAATCATATGAAAAAGGTAGATCAACAGTAAGTGTTTGTGTTATGATTTGATCCCCTATTGTTAATTTCTGGTATTCAGTTAACAATCTTTAGTTCCTCTTGTTATACTCTGGTCTTTCTTTTGTGAATTTTATAGCTTGGTATTGGGTTAACAATCTACCAGCTTACTGTTGTATGGTACAAGTAGAAGATCTCTCTCTTTTTCTCCATAGGTCACACCAGATGCCTCAAAATATATATTAAATTTGATATTCTGATTATATCAAGAACATGGTAATTATTAGAAAATTCCATTGTGTTAATTCTTAGAAAAAAGCACAGTAAATGGACCAAGATGGAAACCTTTTAACCAACATAGATATTCATACTTCATCTATTCCAATGTTCCTAGCCATTCACATTTGCAACTGTATCCAACAAAAGGACTCCCTGTGATGGCATTTAGCAAAATTTTCAACCATTTTGCTTACCTATTGGCCTCCAGCATGGCTTCTATCGGCTACTAACACTTGTCGGCTTCCTATAGGCCAATTTGTTTTTGCTTCCTACAGGCTTACCGATAGTACTTGCCTATCGGCTTCCTACATGCCTCCTATCGGCTACTATATGGCTGACATGATCCTATCGTCTCCACTCTGTTTCTTATCCTCTCCTCTATGTTTGGCAGCAGCAGCTGCTCTATTTGTTTTGGCAAGCTGGTGCTGCTCTATTTGTTTTGGCAAGCAACAGCTGCTTTTTTTTGCCTCCTCTCCTCTTCTCTCCTCTCCTCTCCTTTTTACCTATGATGAAATTGTCATCTCCATATATTATCTGAAATGAGCTGATGATCAAATTTGGCCTGTAGGAGTAAGTGATTTCCTATGTTTTCACTACTGCTCCTACTACTTCTACTACTGTCCTACTACTACTAATTTCTGCCTTTTGCTTATAGCAGTAAGTGATTTCCTATGTTTTCACATTGGCCGGTTTCTACTGTTAATTATATTTGTGATATTTTCTTGGACTACTCCTCCTCCTCCTACCACTCCTCCTCCTCCTCCTCCTCCTACTACTACTACTCCTTCTCTGTTTTTTTTGCTTATATAATGCTAGTGTGTAGTGACTGTTGCTACTACTACTATTTAACTACTACTACTACTCCTGCTCCTACTACTACTCTACTGCTACAACTACCACTACTCCTACCACTACTCCTCCTCCTACTACTCCTCCTCTTACTACTCCTACTACTCCTCTTACTACTCCTACTACTCCTCCTCCCTCTACTTGCTACTCCTACTACTGCTCTTCTTTCAGTGATGCTCTTACTACTACTCCTAAGTGACTGCTGCTCTTACTCTACTACTACCACTCTACTGCTACACTTACTCTACTCTACTACTTTCTACTTACTACTACTACTTGCTACTCCTAAGTGGCTGCTGCTCTTACTCTACTACTACCACTCCTTCTCTGTTTTTTTTTGCTTATATACTGCTGGTGTGTAGTGGCTGCTGCTGCTGCTGCTGCTACTACTACTACTACTACTCCTCCTCCCCCTCCTCCTACTCCTCTTACTCCTCCTACTCCTCCTCCTCTTACTACTACCACTCCTTCTCTATTTTTTTTTGCTTATGCTGGTGTGTAGTGGCTGTTGCTACTACTACTACTTAACTACTACTACTCCTACCACTACTCCTACTAGTACTCCTCCTGCTCCTACTCCTCCTCCTCCTTCTACTCCTCCTCTTACTACTCCTCCCTCTACTTGCTACTCCTACTGCTGCTCTTCTTTCATTGATGCTCCTACTACTACTCCTAAGTGGTTGCTTCTCTTACTCTACTACTACCACTCTACTGCTACACTTACTCTACTCTACTACTTTCTAATTACTACTACTACTTGCTACTCCTAAGTGGCTACTACTCTTACTCTACTACTACCACTCCTTCTCTGTTTTTTTGCTTATATACTGCTGGTGTGTAGTGGCTGCTGCTGCTACTGCTGCTGCTACTACTACTACTACTACTACTCCTCCTCCTCCTCCTCCTCCTCCTCCTCCTCCTACTCCTCTTACTCCTCCTACTCCTCCTCCTCTTACTACTACCACTCCTTCTCTATTTTTTTTGCTTATGCTGGTGTGTAGTGGCTGTTGCTACTACTACTACTTAACTACTACTACTCCTACCACTACTCCTACTAGTACTCCTCCTACTCCTACTCCTCCTCCTCCTTCTACTCCTCCTCCTCTTACTACTCCTCCCTCTACTTGCTACTCCTACTGCTGCTCTTCTTTCATTGATGCTCCTACTACTACTCCTAAGTGGCTGCTTCTCTTACTCTACTACTACCACTCTACTGCTACACTTACTCTACTCTACTACTTTCTACTTACTACTACTACTTGCTACTCCTAAGTGGCTGCTGCTCTTACTCTACTACTACCACTCCTTCTCTGTTTTTTTTGCTTATATACTGCTGGTGTGTAGTAGCTACTGCTGCTGCTACTACTACTTCTACCACTACTCCTACTACTAATCCTCTTACTACTTTCTACTTACTACTACTACTTGCTACTTCTAGCTACTAACTGTTGGCTGCTGTTGCTTTTTTTGCCAAATCTCCTAGGACTCACCCAGGACTTGTTGTCCTGTATTTTTCCATCAGCTGCTGCACTATGTTTGTTAAGCAGTAGTTGCTTTTTTTTTTGCCAAATCTCCCCTCTCCTCTCCTCTCATTTGTTTTGCCGATGATGAAATTGTCCAAGTCCATACATTATATGGAATATGAGCTGATGATCAAGAACTTGTGAGGAACTTGGCATCATTAGCAGCCGCCCCTACATTACCTTCTCCTCTCTTCTCTGTTATGATGCCTTGATGCTCCAAGTTTAAGATCAGATGATGATTGACATGTTTCTGAGGCCTCTACCACTGCTACTTCTTGTTTTTTTATATTATTGTTTTATAGGACTACTTTGGTTTATAGACCTTTTTGATTTCTTATACCTTCTCACGTACCTAAAGCACACTTTCTTGCATCTTTTAGAACAAAGCGCGAAATAATGTCGTGGACAACAGACCATGTAGCTCGATGCCCCGAGCATGATGAGCAGCCAACCCTTGAGGAGCAAGCACTAGAGGACCAGCTTACTCAGGAACAGTTCGATAACGAGGTAGAAAAAGATCTAGAAGTGATGCTTACTCAGGAGGAGTGTGACGAGGAGGAAGGCCCTAAAGGAGAGGCTGCTGAAGGCGAAGAAGAAGAGGATGATGAGTCAGAAGAGGGATATGAAACTCCCGAGGATCCTTTCCCACCTGAAGCAAGAAGGAGGCCAACGGAGGAAGATTTGGACAAGGATTTTGACCCGAACGAGGAGGTAGGGAAGAAGCCTTAGCTTGTAAATTTTGCTAAAGCTTTGGCTGTGTTACCTCTGCTAACACTTTGACCTGTCCTATATATAGGTCCCTCCTGAAACTCAGAAAAGACGACGTCGACGTCCACGACATCTCGCTGGACAAGACGGAGTAGAGGAAAGGAGAGCAGAGGCAACAACCACAGAGATGGATCACGATGCCTCTGCTCCACAAACTCAAGACACAACCACGACTACCAAGCCTAAGAGGAAACGAGGGGATAGAAAAGGAAATCTATATCCAGATAAGGCTTGCTATGTGATAACGGAGGTTGGGCCAGCAGGGGAGATCCTTGAGCCGAAGGAATTAAGAGGACGATTCCGTAATGCGATCGGGGCCCTAGTAAGAGATAAATTGAACCCAGCAATTCCTAACTGGAAAGAGGTACCAGAGAACATAAAGAATGCACTATGGGATAGGCAGCTGAAGGTCAATTTTAGATTTCCGGAGGGTAAGCACGAATTGGTAAAAAAATGCTATCAGGATGATGGGAGAGTCATTGCGACGTTGGAGGTCGGAGCTTAACACGAAGTATATCCAAAAGGGGTTAACTCCCTTCAATGAGTTTGGCAAAATAACTCCTAGTCAATGGGAGGAGCTCGTGGCTCAGAAGACTTCAGCGGAGGCATTGGAGCTCAGTGCTCGTAACACCGAGCTAGCGAAGAGGAACAAACACCACCATCATCTAGGCCCCGGTGGCTACTATGCCAAGGAAGAGCAGTTTAGAAAGATGGATGAAGAGGCCGCAGCTGCTGGGAATATCGATGTGACGAAGTTGAAGGTACGCTCAAGGAACTGGATATATGCGAGGAGTACAGAACCATCCGGCAGTAATCTTAAGTTTGATAAGCCGGAGACCCAAGAGGCGGTATCAAGGATACTAAAATATGCTGAAGACAAAGAGAAGGGCTCATTCAATCCTTCCAGAGAGAGGGACGAGCTTAGCCTTGGCTTGGGAAACAAGGAGCACACAGGCCACACCAGGGGGCTAGGGAAAAGGATGACTTAGAAGCAAGGATTCAAAGAGGACAGGCACATGTACAAGAAACATGGCCGAGACCGAGAGACTAGTCTTGAGCTCCAAGTGAAGGCTCTAGTTGCGAAGGCGCTGGAGGAGCAAGGAATGTCTATGGAGCCACGTATATTAGTGACGCCACCAGGAGAACTGACATTAGTTGGTAGCCCTCCAAAAGTTCCTAGCAGCCAAGGTTCCACTGCAGCCACAACCTCAGTTGATCTCATACGGGAACCTACTAGTTGCACCTTGGTGTTTCTCAGCGGCCGGCAAAACACTGTGATGGAGGTGGCAACGGGTGTTGCACATCCTCCCGGTGGCTTACACCACAATAATAACATACCACTAGACTACACTAGGGTCGAGGTGCATACAGTGAAGCCCGAGTTCATGCAGTGGAGGATAGACTATGCAACTCCCGAGGGGCTGGTGTTACTCGGAGACGTTATGGGGCAGTTCATCCTCTGGCACAAACGGGACATTATATTGACTGCTTCTTCATCGCCTCCCCCTCCCAAATTTGGAGCGAGTTGTTGAGGCCGGGGAGATATTTTCACCATCTCGTGACCCCCACATTCCTGAGATGCCACATTCTTCCCCGCCTCCTATCGAGCATGTGCCTGATGAGATGCCACAACCTTCTCCAGCTCGTACCGGGCAAGTGCATCATGAGATGCCACAGTCTTCTCAACAAGCACAACCAATACATGAACAACGAGTGCCTCCTAAAGAAGGTGATGCACAAGAAGATGAGGACGTGCCTGAATGGGAACTCCGAAAGAAGATTCCAATCCACATAAGGCCAGTTTATGTTCTGATCAAAGACGTCTCGTCGGTGTCCAAGTGGTATTCCCATGATCAGTTCAAGCCTGAAAACCAAGTTAAAAAAGTCCCATCACGGGGTTCTGAGGAGGCCGTTAGTAGCAAACTTCACCAAATTGCAAAGCAGTATCCAAATGTTGATGCCATCGAATGGTCAAAGGATTGCCCGAAAAAATATGAAAGAGGCAAGCCCTTCCTACCAAACTGGGACATCCAGCGCCTACCACTTGGAATGAGAAGGTTCCATGATTGGTACTTGCGTGTTCTCCCAACGAGCATAGATATCATACAAGCATGCTTTCCCACCGGCACATTTGGAAGCCCAGCTAGGAAAATTGTCTTTGACTTCAATGACATGCACACATGCTTTCACCTAGGAGAAATGGAGATGAATCTAATTCGCACGTGGTGCCTGTAATTCCTTGTCCTCCCGATATGATATGAATGTAATCTTTGAATTTTGTTGTAACTAACCCACGCCGTGATTTGTAGAATGCAAGTGCACATTGTCAAACAAATGCCAAGTGTGAAAGCCGGGTATGTAGACCCTCAAGCTATAGCCCAAACAAATTTTAATTACCCTAAATGGTGGACACTGGATGCCAAAGAGCTAGCAGCTGCAAAGACTCTTCGGGAGAAAGAGCGCATCCACAGTGCGAAGCTAAGGGAAGAGTCCCTTAAGGTTGCGGCATACATTGCTCTAGCTTTCAAAAATCTCCAACAACACTCTACTATATGGCTACCATACAACTTCGAGTAAGTTCAACTATAACTTAAAGCTATGTTCGATATATTTTATTCGATGTAAAAGAGCTTATCTAGTTCTATGATTAAATCCATGCAGCAACCACTGGATTTGTATAGCCGTCGATGTCGGGAAGAGCATGGCATGGGTCTTTGATTCAATAGATAAGGACCTGACGACATACAAAGACTTCATATCGATTCTCAAGACGTATACATATCGACAATCCTCATTAGCTTATATGTCTGTATACATACTTGTAACGTTCACTTATGCATACTAACAAGTTGTATTTGCTAAAATAATTCAAACAGGGCATTTAGGTTCTATGTCTCTCATCATCACGGAAGGCATGATCCAGCGAGGAAGGAAAAGCTGGCTATAAAAACACTATGTGCGGTAAGTGTAACTTACTTCTTCAGTACTCCGTTACATGGCTATCAAAAGCATTACCTAATATTTTCATATGCAAAACACACAGTGCCCCAAGCAGAGGTCTGGGAGTGTACATTGTGGATACTATATATATTCTATGATGAGTAACACCGGTGCCTACAGGAGACACCCCTTAAGGGTAAGTTTGAACCTCTTCACCCGTAGTATAAAAACTTCATAAATGGTATGAAATACTAAACTGAAACTTGTTTTCTTGTAGTGGAGAGAAGAGAAAGGAATGAAAAGAGACCCATACAAGGATGACCAACTCTTAGAGCTCATCGGCGACCTTTGCAACTTCATATTGGACCAGATTGTACACGTCAGAGGCGCCTACCATGATCGAGAGTCTGACTTAGGTACAAATCATCAGTACCAACACCTTCGTGAGACTGAAAGGCTAGCTCTAGGATGTTGATAACAATGTGTATGAAATTTGTATATTTAATGATGGATTGTATATATATATCATTACGAATTGGACTTGTAATTGTACTTTATATAATACTATTGTGCTTGTAGTCGCGTTCGGAACGTTGGTCGCGTGGCGTTCGGCAACGCGAACGCGGTTCGGAACGTTGGTCGCAGGGCGTTCGGCAACGCGGATGCTAGATGGAATACGCAGAAACAAACAGTTCTGGTCGAATTTGAATTGTAAATTTGAATTTTTTTGGCGGGAAAACGTACTGTAGGGGCGGTTCTAGATTGAACCGCCCCTACAAACAGGTATTATAGAGGCGGCTGGCACTATAGCCGCCCCTACAAATAGATTTGTAGGGGCGGTTGGTTCTTGAGCCGCCCCTACAAATATATTTGTAGGGGCGGTTTGTAATACCAGCCGCCCCTACAAATCGATTTGTAGGGGCGGCTCAATCACCAACCGCCCCTATAAATCGATTTGTAGGGGCGGCCTGGGAACCGCCCCTACAAATGCATGATTTGTAGAGACGGTTCGGTAGGGGCGGCTGGCCAAACCGCCCCTACAAAGGGTTACCAGCCGCCCCTAAAAATGCTTTTTATAGTAGTGTATACTATGTATTTTGAGTAATTAATAGTCAAAGTTTACGTGTTTGACTTTATCGAATCCTAATGCGCCACTCCACTTCGTCTTATTTCAAAAGGTCCAAACTTTGAAAATTTGCTACCTCACACCAACTCAAATACACTGAATTAAACACACATATACTACCAAAACTCGTTTTCAAAAAAAGTCGTTTCCCAAAAAAAGTCAAAGGTCTTCACGGATCCCCGAATGACATTGAAAAATTCTTGACTCAGGCCTTTTAGTTCAGAGAATGCTTAGGCCAGTCTCAGTGGGGTTTCATCAGAGTTTCATGGGCATTAAATAGGCTGATGTGGCACCATATTGATGAAGAGAGAGATGATAAGAGTTTCATGGGAGTAGAGAGAGTTTCATGGGGATGAAACTCTTCTGCACTATTTCCAAAATATGGATGCATTGGTAACAGAGTCATGAAATCCCCACTAAGACTGGCCTTATACATAGAAACAAAGAAAATATATGGGTGCAATGAACTAACTGGGGTTTGTATATTTTTTAGGAACAACCCTCCCTAATTTACATTCATAAGCAATTATATTATAAACTCCATCACGGAGAAAGGAACCAGACATGCCTACCAAAAGAAATACTGACTGAACTTCTAGCTAACGAATGAGCATCAAAATTAGCATGCATACTCCTCAACATGTTTGCGCAGTCTATTGCCAACACAAAGGATTGTAGACCTAGATCCCTGGCAAGTGCTAGTCATTCTCTCCAAGCTAGTGCTTCGCCCACCTCTGCTTCGTCTATACCTTCAAGAACAAGGGCCGAGGCACCTAGGAAATGGCCCAATTCATCCCTAGCCACTGCCACAGCCGATGCTGTCCTCGTGTTTTTGGAAATCACTGCATGGACATTGATATTTGCAAGACCACTAGGAGGCCTAATCCACCTTGCTCCGCTCCTCTGGACTTGTAGGATCTCTGGTTAGTTTAGAGGACTTGTAGGATCTCTGGTTAGTCTAGAGGGGGGTGAATAGGTTTGTCAAAACAAATACTCAAATTTTTATCAAATTCATCCTGCGGTACTGCCGCTCTAGAGGGCGGCACTATTGGACCAGAACAGCGGCACTGCCGCACCTGTAGACAACTTCGAGTCACAGTTCAAAATCAGTAAACAAAAACTTAGATCAGAGAAATTTCTCAGCCTACTGCAGGTATGATAGTCACAAATCAAGAGCTAGAAGTTGTAGGAACACCACACACAAGTAGATCGACGAGAAACCCTAGAAATCACCTCAACCAACAATATGAAATGCAAGTAATGTAAATTAAGCACAACTGACACAATGATTTATCCCGTGGTTCGGCTCGCTACTAAGGCTTGCCTACCTCCACGTTGTTGAGGTTAGACACTAAGGCTTAGAGCTTTCCAACCCTTTCTCATTCTCAAGTCAAGAGACTTAACTCTTGAGATGAGGGGTGAGTCAAGAGCTTGTTACAAACCTCCCGAGACCGCCACACAAGTTGGCAAGCTCCATGGACGACGCTCTAGTCGACTAGGAGCCAAGCTCAAAGAGTAACAAAAACAACCGCCGGCCAAAACATGAACCAAGTGCCCTTTTGAGTTGGGAAATCAATGGATCTGCTCTCTAATCGAGTTTTGGACCCTTTTCTCTCAAGGATTGATGGGGAAATCAATGGATTTACTTGAGGGCTCAAGGTCACTAATGGAGGGAGAGAGCTCCTTTTTTGTTTTAGGCGTGCTGGAATGAGCAGGAGTTAGAAGATAGTCATTGGGAAGGAAGAGGATGGGTATAAATACCCCCTCAGCCCCAATGGTCACTTAAGTCGCGGCAGTGCCACATCTTAAGTGTGGCAATGCCTCTCTTCAAGTGCGACAGTGTTGCACCAGTCAAGACAGTAAGGGTAAGAGTGAAATTTAGTCTGTCTTGGTTGTGAATCTGAGGATGCATATGTATGTTTGAGCACTTGGTAGCACATGTTAGCTTAAACATTGTGTCCCCCTTTATAGTACGACTTTTTCTATACTCAAATTCAAAATATAAAAGAATTTAAAACTCATTTTATTTTGAAGCCATCAACATTTGTAATTAGGGGCTCATCCGTTTCATGTAGCATCCTCGAATATAAATTTTCTACTTGTCATCTCAATAAATCTTATTAGTTCTCTAATTGCGTGGTCATTATCACCAAAACCCACAATTAGGGCTTGATTACACTTTTAATCTCCCCTTTTTGGTGATTGATGACAACCTAATTAGAGCTTACAAAAGATATGAAATAAATACTGAGATTTTTTGAGCCATGGGTGTAGAGCCTCTCCCTAAATATGTGAATAGAGAATTGAATTGTCAAATTGGCATAAGAAGCCAAGATTCACATTTTAGTGAAAGTGATGGAGCTCCCCCTACATCCATGCTTATGTGGGGTGCTGCATACTATGTTAGGTATATAAAACATGATGTGAATGATAGTTTATGCACAACATGTTTTGTTGTTACAGCTGGGTGCGGCACTACCGCACTTGCTGTAACAGCATAGATCATAACAGACACCACACTGCATGTGATACATATAAAGATATACATTCTAGCACAATTATATCACAAACGACAGCATAGATTAATATATGTCCATATCCTACACATATATAAAGTACTTAAGTAGCATTATTACATAAATAGAGTTTCTAATAGACTTTCAAACTCTCACCTAACGAAGACTACTCTAAACGGATACGAACATGACTCTAGCTGCAGCAACCTCCTCTCTATGGCGTCAAAAAAGTTGTTGTCCCCTCTAATTTTCTCCCCCTTTGACATAAAGCATCAAAAAGAGAAGAAAAGAAGAAAGACCAACACTCACTTCTCATCCTCTTGGATGGTGTCCTAATCGACATCATCCCCACCAGCAGCTCCACTAGCACCTACAATGTCATCCTCTCCACCATCATCATCGTCGTCGTCGTCAGAGAAGGAAGAAGAAGACACCACCGCCCTCCCTTAGCGATGAGTGGTCGAAGTGCGGCACTCACGTCTAGTGCTCCTCCTCATGGACTGCAAGGTGGACCTCAAACTTGTGTGAGGATCAAGCTCTGGCTCCTCCTGCTCCTCCTCCTCCTCCTCCTTATCTTCTAAATCTATCTCAGAAAGGCTAGGGAGGTCATCAAACCTCGACGGTGACTGAACTAGAGAAAGAGGTGGTAGCCCTACATGCTCTCTAGCCTCTCGGTTGGCTTCATGGTTTTCCAACCGGTCCTCATATGCAGTCCTCGCTGCATAGGTGCAAGTGGTGAAAATGACCTTAATCCTTCTCCCAAACTTCTCCATCTTCTTTTCCTTGCGAGGCCTAGATCGGGATGACTCAGGCATGTCCTCAATTGATGGCAAGCGTCTCACTACCCTGCTAGCACCTGCCCCTTGGGTCTTCTCAATTTTGTAGATGGTGTGAAGACCATCTTTCTCAAATCTATAGCCAATGACCCCCTCAATCATAAACATGAGATAGGGGGCATAGGGTATCTCCTTTCTCCCATCCTCCATGGCATTCCTTAGCTCATGCCACATGAAGCAAGGGACATTAAACCTATCACCTCTAGGAGCAAATCTAGCAAGCACATTCATCACATATCCATTAAGATCATAAGCTGCTCCATCCTTAGGATTGATAGTGTGCCTGATCAAATTGTTTAGAATGTAATAATAGCTCTTCAGGCCACTGACCTTCCCACCTGCACTTCTCCTATCAATCCACATATAGGCAATATCACAGATCTCAGCTCTAGCCTCATCATGAATGTAAGTGAAACCTCGCTCCTCCTCTCCAAAACCAAGGATCCAGCTAAAAGTCACAAAATCAACTCTATAATGCCATCCCTCAGTCATCCAGTGAATCACATCAGTGTAGATGCTATTGAAGAAAGTGGCATGGAACTGGGCTAACACTCTTCATTCTAATTATATCTGAAGCTCATAATATCAGTGAGACCAAACAACTCACAAGTCTTGATCACCTTATTGAACTCAGGCTCATTCTTTCCCTTCATCTCCTCCTAATCAACATACTGCATCTTGACAACCTTAGATTTCTTAGAGTTGAAGTTCATAGAAATTAGAATGAAACTCATTCCAAAACCCGTAGTCAATCCCCAAATCCTTTGGCTGCTCATAGGGATTGTTTTCCCGTGCTTCTTCCACCATCTTTAGCTTTCCCACATAATTGAGCACGGGATGAGGACGTGTGTCAATAGGATGCCTCATAACTACATCCTTAGAATACTCTCTAATGTAGCTCCTGTCAAACTCCACAAGATGAGGTGGAGTATCTAGATAAGCACCTAGATAAACTCCAAGTTCTCCTCATCCTGGACCATCTTATCTCTCCTCTCCCTATCTCTAGCAACATCTCTACCTGCTGCACTACTGCTGCCCCCTATGGTCCTTCCACAACCACGATGAGGCATCTGCTTATCCCGAGGCTCAGTCATCTTTCTATTCCCCCTCTGGTCATCATCACCTCCAGAGACCATCTATGCAAACAAATATAGGTCCAAATGAGAAACTGTACATAAAGGGTATAGAAGAATACTTGTAAAACACTCTAGAAAGATGAGATGATTCAAATCTCAAGTTAGGAAAGCACCCTGAACCAATCTGGTCAGAGGTTACAACACTGCTACACCCTAGGAGCGGCACTGCCACACCTAGTGCTTTACCTCTCCCATGATTCATTTCTTCTCAACTATTTAGACTATTTCTCAACCATTCTCCTAAACCACTAGACAATCTCAGAATGAGTAGACCTAAATAAATACATGGAGTTGTCTATAATATAGGTAAAGTAGCCACATGTTTAAGATAGAAATACATCTGGTGCACAAATCCAATCAAAACAGAGAGTCATCGATGGAACAATATATGTATTTACATATTCATTCTATTGAGTGCGGCACTACCATGGGTACAGATGAGGCTCAACCAATGAATCTTTGTTTTGATTCAATTCATTCATCAAACTAGTTTCTACCCTAATCATGCAGTAACTAGAAACCATCATTCAACAAAGATAGAGCTCCACGGCATAGATTGAGACAAGGTTAGGATTTCACCTTGATTTACGCGTATTGTGGAGGAAAGATAGAGCTACTGCTGGTAATGAGGAAGAAGGCAGCAGTAGGGCTAGTAGTGCCGGAGTCAGCGGCGTGGTGTAGGACAGTGGGCGACTGCGGCTGCTCTGTGCGAGCGGTAGAGAAGAGAGGCGGCGGCTGCTGGGGTAAGAAAAGGAGAGGGTTACCCTAGGGGGCCAGGTAACTAAGAGATAAGATGTGGGCCCCCACAGTAACAACTGATATGGGACGAATTTCTAGTTGAAATTCAAAGTGCGGCACTGCCGCTTGCCACACACGGCACTACCGTAGGGAAGGCGCGGCACAGCCGCACTCCCCAGTACAGCAAATTTAGCTACTAACTAAATACCTCTATATATATATGATATGGACACATTTCTCAAGCACACTATGATCAGCAGCAAATAATCAATACAAACAATGATTATAATGCACTTGTTTCTTATGATAAACATTTTTAAGCACAATATTTAAACTTTTGCAATTCATTTCTCCTATCCATGCTAATTCATCAATCAAGGTGTGCTATAGTTCAAACCATGTTATGAGAATCAAGTATATTTAGCTCACTACGCAAAGCACAAAACATTGACTCAACAAGAGGCTTAGTGAAGATATCAGCTAGTTGCTTTTTGGTACTCACATGGCAAATTTTGATATCTCCTTGGGCTTCGTGGTCTCACAAGAAATGATGTTGGATGTCTATGTGCTTAGTTTTTGAGTGGCCTATGGGATTGTTGGCTAACTTTATGGCACTTTCATTGTCATACAAGATTGGAATTTTAGTGAAGTGACATCTAAAATCTTGAAGGGTTTGCCTCATCCAAAGTAGTTGAGCACAACATGCACCGGCTACAACATACTCGGCCTTGGTGGTGGAAAGGGCTACACAATTTTGCTTTTTAGAACTCCAAGACACTAGGGACTGTCCAAGGAATTGATATGTTCCCGAAGTGCTTTTTCAATCTACTTTGCAACCGGCATAATCGGAATCCGAATACCCAAGTAGATCAAACCTAGAGCCCTTAGGATACCACAAGCCAAGGTTAGGAGTGTGTACTAAATATCTCAAGATTCTCTTAATGGCCACTAAGTGACACTCTTTTGGGTTAGCCTGAAATCTAGCACACATGCACACACTAAGCATAATATCGGGCCTAGATGCGCAAAAATAAAGTAGAGAGCTGATCATGGAGCAATATACCTTAGTATCCATGGCTTTCCCTTCATCATTGAGATCTAGATGTTCATTGGTTGGCATGGGAGTTTTGATAGGCTTGGCATTCACCATGTCAAACTTCTTGAGTATATCATAGGTGTACTTTGTTTGGCTAATAAAAGTTCCATCCTTCACTTGCTTGATTTGAAATCCAAGGAAGAACTTCAATTCACCCATCATGGACATCTCAAATCTCTTGGTCATGATCCTACTAAATTCCTCACAAAAAGAATGATTAGTACTACCAAATATTATGTCATCGACATATATTTGGCATACAAATATATCTTTGCCAACTTTGTGAGTGAAAAAGGGTAGGATCGGCTTTGTCTATTTCAAAGCCTTGTTTAAGCAAGAATTCCTTAAAGCATTCATACCATGCTCTTGGTGCTTGCTTAAGCCCATAGAATGTCTTTTGGAGTTTGTAGACATGGTTGGGAAACTTGTGATCTTCAAAGCCCGGTGGTTGCTCAACATAGACAAGTTCTTGAATAGGGCCATTGAGAAATGCACTCTTCACATCCATTTGATATAGCTTGAAGTCGTGATGAGCAGCATAGGCTAGAAGCATTCGAATTGCTTCAAGTCTTGCCACTGGGGCATATGTTTCTTCAAAGTCCAAGCTCTCTACTTGAGTGAAACCTTGAGCAACCAACCTTGCCTTGTTCCTTGTCACCACTCCATTCTCATCTTGCTTATTGTAGAAAACCCACTTGGTGCCAATGACATTGGTATTAGGTCATTCCACCAAAGTCCACACTTGGTTTCTTTCAAAGTTATTGAGCTATTCTTGCATAGCCATCACCCAATCCGGGTCTCCAAGTGCTTGCTCTACCTTAAGAGGCTCCAAAGAGGTAACAAATGAGTAATATTGACAAAAATTTGCTAAATATGAATGAGTTGTTACCCTCTTTCAAAGACTCCCAAGGATGTTATCAACAGGATGATCCTGTTGTATTGTTTGCCTTAGCCTTGGATGCTCAATGGCCTCTTGTTCATCTTCTAGATCTTCATCATTATCTTGCTCAAATATGGGTTGTAGGTTTTGTCCATGAGCTAGAGTCAAATCAGCTGCTGCTAACTATGTAGGTGCGGCACTATCGCCCTCAAGTGTGGCACTATCGCATGTAGGAGTTGCAGTAGGTGTTTGCTATAGTGTAGCATCAGTTACGTCAATGGAAATAGGTGCAGCAGCAACTTGAGGAACCACGACTTTAGTGACTTCATCTTCTTGTGGTCTAATATCACCAAAAGCCAATTGCTTGATTGCTTCACATGGTGGATCCTCCTTTCCTACAACACTTGAATCAACTTGCTCCACTTGAGAGCCATTAGATTCATCAAATGTCACATCTACCACAATCTCAACTCTCCCAAAGGTTTTGTTGAAGACACGATATGCATGTTTATTTGATCCATAACCAAGAAGAAAAGCTTCATCAACTTTAGGTGCAAACTTAGAGGTTTTGGGTTTCTTGTTAAGTATGAAACAGTTGCACCCAAATACTCTAAAGTAAGACACCTTAGGCTTGTTACCATTTAGAAGCTCATATGAAGTTTTCTACAACTTCTTGTGTAGGTAGAGGCGATTGATGGCATGGCAAGCGGTGTTGACGGCGTCACACCAAAAGATGTCCGGTGTCTTGTACTCATCTAGCATTGTCCTTGCTATGTCAATGAGTGTACGATTCTTCCTCTCTACTACACTATTTTGTTGAGGGTGTATGGAGTTGAAAACTCATGCTTGATGCCCTCTTCATCAAGAAACTCCTTAACTAGAGTATTCTAGAATTTGGTCCCATTGTCACTTCTCACTTTCTTGATGGGAAGACCAAACTCCTTTTGAGCTCTTCTAACAAATATCTTTACCTTCTCTTGAACTTGACACTTGTCATGCAAGAAAAATACCCAAGTGAAATAGGAATAGTCATCAACAATAACAAGACTATATTTGTTACCCCCGATACTAAGGTAAGCGACCAGTCCAAAGAGATCCATATGTATTAGCTCCAATGGTTGCTTGGTGGTCATGATGCTCTTTAGTGGGCGAGGTACGCCAACTTGCTTTCCGGCTTGACAAGCACTACAAATCGTATCTTTCTCAAAGTGAATATTTGCTAGTCCAAGGATGTGTTCATCTTTTAGAAGTTTGGCCAAGTTCCTCATCCCAACAAAGGCCAGTCTGCGATGCCAAAGCCAACCCATACTAGATTTTGCCACTAAACAAGTCTCAAGCTTAGCTTTACTTTTGTTGAAATCAACTAAGTAAAGCTTGTTCTTTAATCGACCCCTAAAGACAATAGAGGAATCCCCCCTTCTAAAGATTTTCACATCCTTATCCATAAAGACACAATTGTAGCCCACCTCACACAATTGAGAAATGGACAACAAGTTATAACTTAACGAATCAACATGTAATACATTTGTAATTGAATGCTCAAGGGTTATAGCAACTTTACCGAGACCAATCACATCCTCCTTTGAATTGTCTCCAAAGACAATATTTTCATTTGAGTGCATCATCAGGAAATATGCTGAGAACATACTCCTTTCTCCGGTCATGTGATTTGTAGATCCACTATCAGGCACCCAATTTGATCCAACGGAGGAGTATGCCTGCAAAATAAGTTTAGTTGCTAGATTTAGGTCCCAATTTGACTTGGGGCCTTGCATGTTAGTCACAAGGATCTTAGGAACCCAAATAAAAGTATTCCTATATATGTTGGTTTCCTTTCCAACATATTTTACAACCACTTTCCCACTACTGTTGTTCTTCAAAACAAAGCATGATGTCAAGCTTTGTTGAGGCGCATAAGTCTTTGGTTGATAGGCATACTTGTTCTTGGTGGCCCACAATGATTCCTTAGGCTTCTGGAAAACCTATTTCTACTAGTACACCTTCTTCTTGGGCTTAGTTTGATCAGGAGAAGAATTAGTAGCCTTCCCATTTTTATGGGGCATGGCACTGTCGCTCTGGGATGCTGCACTGCTATGGTCTGTGCAGGCTGATCTGTACCAATTTTGCCCTTCCTCTCAAACTACACATACTCATAGCCATTCACTATCCTTCTTCCATTTGTCTTGGCTCCTTTTGTGTGGCCGATGTGGCAGAACCTCCTAAGAAATCGGGCCCACGTGCACCTATAGTTGTCTTAACAGACCTCGGATAGCGTTCACGAGTTTCCAACAACTCAACAGGTCTATCGGGTGTCCTCGGGAAATCCGAATCATCCATGATTCTCTTTTCAAACAGGATCCCAATCACAGACATTGCAGATTACAACCGTTTATTCAAATATATACATCAGAGTAAAAGATAGCAGAAGTCTTAAGATAACATAGTTTATAAACAAGTTGTTTTCAAACTTATAATACCATAAGTGTCATACAACCATAGTAGCAGGATAATATTACATTAACATTATTTATCATACAAACTAGTGCCTTGTCCAAAGACCATTCATCACTCCTCATCGTCATTGACTTCAAACACAGACATGCAACAGGGACCAAAACAAGCCTGCGCATGCGACTCACCTGCAACAAGGGTTAACAAACCCTGAGTACAAAAGTACTCAACAAGACTAACCTGACGTAACAGGTGGTGAAAGACTTTAAAGATGCAAGAGTTGGGGCAAGGTAAGGATGTAGCAAGATTCAAAAGTTCTTTGCCAAAAGCTTACTATTCTTCATCCTATTTTCACGTTTTACCCCTAAGTCCTTTTAGTTCATTATCTCAAACTAAATGTACATTTCCCATATTCCAATCCTTCCTATTCCATTCTTTTCTTATGTTTTAGTAATTCACCAGTCCTGCATTGCTTCTGTAATGAAACGAGTCTCCATATCCATGAAGCACTGGCAATTCAAATTGATTCAAGTCCCAGCTGGGGATTCCTTATCACACGATATATGTAGAACTTAATCTTGCATATATCAACCTCGCTATCGGATCCTCCTATACTAAGCCGTCTCCACGCCACCCGAGAGCATAGCACACCTCAAATCCAGCCACATTCCAGCCACGAGGGTACACGCTACTCTCGCCATCTCTCCACTCCCAGTGCGTGGGCATTCGTCTTAGTATCGGATTAACCGAAGTAGGCTTACCGGAGTATGTGACTAGTACTACAAAGTGTCTTGTTCAGAAGATCCATAATGAGTGGCCTTTAAGCGACATAGTCGGCAACATTACCCAACATTCAAGATAAGTTACCCGATTAGTCTCTAGTTCATTCTATCTCCTTTCTTTCTTTGGCCAGTATGCCATCTTTGATTGTATCGAAACTTTTACTTTGAAAACCTACCATAAAGCATACTAAGCATTCTACGCCTTTGTAAATAAAAACATCTTCAAGGAAGGTAAACAATTAACAAGGTAGGCAATGCATCAAGTAGGTAACATTTGAATAAATCAACTTAATGCAATAGATAACATAGGTGATAAACTTTTCAAAGTAAACAAGGTAGTGGTTTAATGCATAAACCGGGGCTTGCCTTCCTTGACTATCTCGGTTCCGGATCAGTACCACAATTATCGAATCCCGTGACAACTGGGGATTCTTCCAAAACTTGCTCAACAAAAATCATTTCACTCTCGGGTTCTACACAAAATGATAACATATGCTTTAACATGATGATAATATAAACATGATGCTTTCATGGTACATGAAATGTAAAAACACCTTGAACACGACTTTCCTTCATGGTACAGTTGCAAGCCAACAAAACCAACTTGCAATTCTACCATCAAGAACCACACATGTGACTTGACCAAACTAATCTTGAAACCCTATTAGTCACAAAACATGACCAAAACAAGATCAAACACTAATCTAACACTTAGGGTTTGCTTTTATTTATTTTTGAATTAATTTGGAATTAAGCCCAAAAATAAACTTGTTCCAAATGACCTAAAAATTTTATGTAAGCTTCCTCATAACAAATTAGTGTACCAAAACAAATTTCATAATTTTTGGAATTATACAGTGGCCTACAAAAATCATGGAAATTACATTTATCAATTAATGGACTGAATATTTGAACATTAAAAATTTATTCAAATTTCAAGTTTCATATTTTTAAACCATACTAGAACATGTATAGAAGCTACACACAAATTTTTAGAATTTTTGGAGCTATGATGATTTTCCTACAAATTTCCAAAGATTCAGCACTATTCAAAATCAGAAAATATCAAAATACACTATTCTCTCTCTCTCTCTCTCACTGACAGCCGGCCCCCACATGTCATCCCCAACCTCTGGCATTGACCGTGGCATCGACGGCGCTGACCGGCGCTAACTCACCGACGGTGAGCCCAACAGCGACGGCCAAAGTACCAACATGTTCACAAGAGCTAGACGCATCGATCTGTGGTACTTCAGAGGGTGATTACGACATGGAAGAAGGCTGACACCGGCCATGGCGGATGCAGTGGCACGGCAGCATTACGCCGGTGAAACAAGGCAAGTAACAATGAAATAGAGAGTTCAGGAAGCATCAGTGGCTCACCCCGAATGTGTTGAAGCAACAAGCGACACCAGAGAAGCTATGGTGACGCGTTTCGACGGTGATCGGGATCACGGAGGAGTGGACCTCGTCGACGATGGTGTTTCGGCGACTGCAGTGGTCAAAATGCGCAGGCAAGAGTGGAATAAGCACTATAGCATTGAGACAAAGCTGTAGAGTCAACAAACAAGGACAACCGCTCACCGGATGATGCTGGCCACGATGAATCAGAGTTTCCGTTGAGGTCGTCGGCCACGAGAAAGATGAACGTGGACAGCGAGCTCTCGGTGAAATCAAATGGTAGCAACAGCTCGATCGGATGCGCAAGGAGCAGGCGGAACTGGAACATGGCTTTTCTAGGGCTAACTTGCGCTGAGGAGACGAGAGAAACTCGCCGGAGTTGAGACGGCGGCATTGGGAAAACAGAGGGAAGGAAAGAAAAGCCAACGACGATGTCTGGGTCTTATAGCTCGGCCAGGAGCACGCGGAATCGACACACAGCATGCTCCCCACGCCAGCGCGAAGCCAAGGGCGGCCGCAGGCACGCTTGGAAGGCCGGAGAAAGGACGCCGACGGTGGGGCGGTGGTGCCCTGTTGTTATCTTGATTTTTAAAGTATTTACAGATTTGCCACTGAGTCCATTTTTCAAATTACTCTCAAATTTTCTAAAAAAGTTGAAAATCTCCAAAAATGAAAGTTGCTCAACTTTTCAAACTCTACAACTTTGCTTCAAGGAATATTTTCAAATTCTACCTCCATTTTGAAATTTGAATTTGGGGTGCATTTGAGCATTTGAATCATTTCAAAATTACTCCAAATTTGATATGTAAACTTTAAAAACTTTGAATACCAAAGTTGATCCTTATAAAATAATCTTCAACTTTGCTTTTTGCCACAACCCCAAATTCCAATTGGATTTTGAATTAGACAAAAGGGGCAAAAAAGACTTTTATGATTTGAATTTGAATTCAAATTTGATTTGTTTACCTTTTACTTTAACTTTGATTTTTTTTACCAGTAACATGGCCCATTAGGGTTATTTGAGTCAAATGACACATGGCCTCACATGATCACATGAAATTTGACCCTTGTGGTCATGATCTTTATTTAGGGTTTTGAATCACATCACATAAAATAACAACATTATGAAATAAAACTTATTTAGTGAATGTATTCAAAATTTTCTACTTTATGAATGCTTTGCAATGCATATGATGACATGTCAAGTTTTAGTACTAGGTCAAAACACCAGAGGTGTTACAGCCGAGCCCATGCTTGATTAAGGGATGCCTTCCTTGCTTAAATTGTGGCCCTTTTGATTCATCATTCTTCTTGTCATTAAATTGGGTCACACTCATCCACCATTTTCCAATGATTTCATTGAGCCTAACAATCTCTTTTCTCATAGCCTCCATCTTTGTAAGGTTAGTGGAATATGCATTTAAATCAAGATTAAAACATTTTGCACAACCTTGACTAGTGGAGGAAGTAGAGGTTTCCTTTGCCTTAGAGAGATGTGAGTTGCTATCCCAAAGAATGCCATATTGCATCTCAAGTTCTTTGTCCTTTTCATCCAAGTCACAATACTTTTTCTTAAGAGCTTTATTTGCTTTCTTTGTGATAGCATGGTCCTCTTGCTCTTTGGCCAAGGCCTTGCGCAAGGATTCCACCTCACTTTTCTCTAATGCAAGAGCTTCTTTGCTAGCAATGTAGAGATCCTCTTGTTGGATAAGAGTCTCTTCTTTAGATTCTAGCTCGGCTTGGATACTCTCTAGATCCTCAATTAGCTTAGTGATAAATAATTTGGTCTTTCCATCCAAATTTTTAGTTATCATGTTTATTTCTTCATCACTAGATTCATCATCACTAGAGCTATCACTAATATCACTACTAGAGATCACTAGGATGTGGAGGAGATTTGGCCTTTGATTTGGATTTTACCTTCTCAGGCTTTGCCATGAGACAAATGTGAGGGGAGTAGTAGTTATAATCAGACATGTTGTTGAAGAGCCTTGGTGTAGGGGATGACTTGTAAATAGCAACGGTTGCAATCTTCTCATCCTCTTCACTTGTGCTCTCTTTAGTTGAGTCCCATTCATGCCCAATGTGAGCCTCTCCCATGTTCTTCTTTGCTCTTCCTCCGGTCGGCCTTGTCCTCTTTCTTGTATTTGTTGTCCTTGATCTCATATAGGCACTTGGCAATAAATGATTGGTGCTACCACAATTGTAGCATATCCTCTTTTTCTTGTTTGGAAAGTTTGTCTTTACTACCTTGTAGCCTTGCTTCTTTAGCCCCTTATGAAATCTCTTCATAAAGAGAGCAACATCATCAATCTTCTCATATTGATCATCATCATTTTCACTTTCACTTGAAGATGATGTAGTCTCTACTCTTTTTTAAACTTGCTTGCTTGCTTTGGGCTTGCTAGTTGAAGCTTGTTTGTTGATCTTAGACTTGCTTGTAGAACCTTGCTTGCTTGACTTGTTGGCCTTGAGAGCTACATCTTTGATCTTGATGCCCTCTAGCTTTGCATGCAATTCTCCAAGTTTCTTCCTCTCATTTGCTTCTTCTCTTTGCATGCCAAAGGTCAAGATCCTCCCAAGTACATCATTTGGTGTGAAGTACTCAAACTTCTTCTTGTCTCTAATTAGAGTGACTATGGTCTCATTTCTAGGTGAATAAGCTTCCAACATAATCTTGACAACTTTGTGATCATCTAGCTCGTCACAACCATAGCCTCTAATCTTGCCCACCATTGTCATCAACCTATCAAACATCTCTTGTGGCCCCTCTCCATCCAAGATTACAAACTGGTTGAGCTTTGACATCAACAAATCAATCCTTGTCTTTCTCACTTTGTCAACCCCTTCATGTGCTAGGTGCAAAGTATCCCATATTTGCTTGGCAACATCAACTCCAATCACTCTATTGTACTCATCACCATCCAAGGCACTAAGCAACACACTTGTGGCTTGACCATTGAGGTGAATGATTCTCATCTCTTCTAGTGTTGGGTTCTTGGGATCAACGGGAGACTCAAATCCATTGCAAACAATCTCCTAAATGCTGGGGCGAAGACCTATAAGATAGGCTCTCATCAAGTGCTTCCAGTAGGCAAAGTTAGTCCCATTGAAATGAGGTAACTTGCCCATAGGCACATTGATGAAAGACCTTCGATCATAGTTAGTCATAGGAATAGAAGAGTAGTTAAAGGATACAACGGCATATTTGTTGTTGTTGGCCTTGCCCTTTCCTTTCTTCTCCTTCTTGTTCCCCTTCGACACTTGGTATGACTCATCATCATCTCCATCTTTGGAACTACTTGACATGCTTGATGATGCACTTGTTACCTTCTCTTCTTCTTCCTTCTTCCTAGCTTCTTGTCCATGTTTTTGGACCACCAATGAGTAAATTTGTATTTGCATGTATGGCTTAGATGGTGTGCTCGGAGGACACAAGGGTTTATACTGGTTCAGGAAAAATGTCCCTATGTCTAGTTCGCTGCTGCTCGTGTTACCAACACTTGGTTTGTAGTAGGGGTTATAAACAAGCGAGAGAGGGAGAGGATCCCAAGTCTCTGGTGGAAGGAGTGAATGGGTGCTGAGAGCTTGCTTGCCGCTCAGCCATGTGCTCATGACGTGCTCTCATGTCTCAAGATCCCCCCTATCTCGATCCCTCTTCATGGGGCACCCTGCTTCCCCTTTTATAGGTGAAGGGAAAGTGCGGGTTACAGAGGAGGAAAAGGAGAAGAACAAGAGACAGAAGTAGGCTTCTAGGGTTGCTGGGTCCTTCTTCTCCTTCATGTGGGTCCCATTGATCCTATAGATGTCAACAGGGTTGTCTCCATGTTGTGGCCCTATTCGCCACTAGCGCCATGCGTAGGCATCATCTGTCGGTCATGGCGTTCCACTATGTCCCAGCGGACATCGTGGTGTACCGATGCGCCTATCAGCATCCGTACGAAGATTAGACAGAACAACACCAGCACGTCTGACACTGTTCTTGATGTGAATCCCTAGGTATGGCCCATTATGGCCATGGATTACATCGAGGCGTGCCAGTCTCTTCTCTAGCGTTAAAGTTTTGACCCAGGCCCATACGCCTGGACATGCAGTGGTTGGCGGTGGTATGGGTCCCCGTCAGACAAGAAGGAACCTATGTCCTCGATGTTGAGTGAGACAAAGACCACGACCTTGGGCAAGATGAAGCCCGCACCTAAGGGGTCGGGTGAGACGGAGCCCACACCCTTGAGGTTGGGCGAGACGGAGCCCGCGGCCTTATGCTCGAGTGAGACAGAGCCCGTGGCCTTGGGGTCAGGTGAGACCTTTTAATACGTCTCCAGCTATTTGGGGAAGTCAGCATGAGCGCTAACTTCCTTGCTTTGGGTATCCCTAATATCGATACCCTATAGTAGCCCCCGAGCCTATGGAGAAGTAGAATACTTCTTTGGAGGCTTTTCCAGATGGGAGGACTCTAAGGGCCTTGGCCTTCTTTTTGTAGCACACAGCATGTGCAGGTAGGACGATGATTCCCTTTTGTCACAATCAGTCTTCTTGGGGCAAGTAACCATAGGATTCGGGGGGTCAAAAAGATTTTTCTTGATTATAGTTCCCTATGACCCGATCGGTCCACCATTGTACAACGGCTGTGCGTTTGGTCTCCTTACGAGTCCAACTTTCCTCGAGCCCCCATGCGTAGCGGGGGTTGTAACATCCCGACCCAGGGCTTAACAGGATTAATAGAATACTCATACAAACAAGTTGCAACTTCTTTTCTAGAAGCCCATCTCTAAAGAACTCTGAGGTTAAGCATGCTTGGTCTAGAGCAATTTTAGGATGGGTGACCGACCAGGAAGTCCTTCCCGGGTGCGCATGAGTGAGGACAAAGTGCGTAGAAAAGACTTGTGTGGGTTTGTGAGGGTAGTCTATGTCCTAGAAAAGCTACTAGATGTAAGCGGGCCTGGCCTTGTAGAGGAGGGACATTACAGAATGGTATCAGAGCCGACTCTCACGGTTTCATAGGCGCGTGTGTCGTAGTTGCGCAGGCATGGTGCGCATGGATGGTGTGGTCCTAGAGTGGTCACACAGCATGTCACATGCGCTGGCACTAGACACACGGATGTGGCCAAGAGGGGATGTTCCTGGCTTGGGATTGACCGATGAGGACATCGGTCTCTTAAGGGGGTGAGGATGTAATATCCTGGCCTAGGGCTTAACAGGATTAATAGAATACTCATACAAACAAGTTGCAACTTCTTTTCTAGAAGCCCATCTCTAAAGAACTCTAAGGTTAAGCGTGCTTGGTCTAGAGCAATTTCAGGATGGGTGACCGATCGGGAAGTCCTTCTCGGGTGCGCATGAGTGAGGACAAAGTGCGCAGAAAAGACTTGTGTGGGTCTGTGAGGGCAGTCTATGTCCTAGAAAAGCTACCAGATGTAAGCGGGCCTAACCTTATAGAGGAGGGACGTTACAGGGGTCCAGTCGATGGTCAGCTCATCTTTGTGATCGACATCCCTCGAGCATTTTTTTTGATAAAATGGAGGGGCTGAGCCATGCCACATTTTTCCTCGATGGACAAAACATGGTGCTCGGTGGGCTATTAACGGGCTAGTCCACGTCACCCACCCCCTCTATCGCTAGAGAAGCCACTCTAGAGGAGCTGCCACTGCAAGAGAGGTCAACGCCGCTTGAGGTCAGCGCAGGGACATCTCGGTCTTTGGTCCAGGTGGCTGCCCTCGATGAAGCAACAGACGAGAGGGAATGGGGAATCATCCACATGGAGGTTGCGTACACAGTTCATGCCCTGACCACTATGCTGAGCTTGATGTGCGACATTGTCACCCTAGTTGGCTAGGTATGATATGATCATGCTTCCGACACTCATGTTCTCTTTCCATGCCTCTAAGTCTTGTCTTCTTTGTAGATCCTTATGGCCTGTAGCCCAGAGAAGTCCTAGTTCCTTACTGAGGAGACGCGGTGGAGTTAGGGGCTAGCCACATAGCTCATTGTCGCTCATCAGGAGGTGGCTAAGCTTGCCCCTACCACCCAGGAGGTGGCCGACCTCTGAGTCAGGGAGAAGGACGCTCACAAAAATGCCCATGAGGCTGAGGAGAAGCTCATGGCCCTGATCGAGAGGGTGTGCATAGATGTCGTGGAGGCCAAGCAGCTATGGAAGGAGCGGGACGATTTGCTCTGGGCCATAGAGGAGCTCCGCACAGGGATTGACCTGGCTCGCTAGGAGTGTGCCGATGCTCAGCAGCGGATCGACCACCTCTAGGATGAGCTTTAGGGGGAGAGGGACCTAAAGGTTGTAGCTAAGGGCATGTCCGCCAGGCTCGCCATGGAGGTCGGCTAGCTCCAAGAAGAGGTCTGGCGCCTAGAGGCCGAGGTGACTCGGCAGCGTGATGAGGTGCGTAGGCTTCAGGGGGATGTGAACGGTAAGTATCCAGTTTCCCTTGTTGTCTTTCTCCCTAGAATCCATGGTAAGCCTTTCGACACGGTCGGTATGTGACTTGGGCAGGTCTCGATGACAAGCTTGGGACGGAGGTGGTGAAGAGCCATGGCCTAGAGAAGGAGCTTAGCGAGGTGAAGGACACCCTCCAGAAGGAGACTGACAAACACAACAACATGCACATCGCCGTCTAGCTGGTCTACGATGAGCTCAAGCTAGCCCCAGAGTAGGAGACAAAGCTCGCTCGCGGTTCGTGTCACCCGGATCATGGACCGGGACGTGATATGGCAAGGGGCGCGCTTCACTTTAGCATTCACTGATCGTTCGTGATCGCCCGTTCTCATTATGAGAACATCGATCTAGCGATGATGAGCCAAGGCTTCGCACCCATCTATACTGACGCTAAGCGAAACGACATCAAGAAGGAGGTGGCCCCGTAGGCACATGACCTTTCCATCCCAAGGATCCAAGCCATCGTCCTATGACCGCGCATTTGGTCTCCTTGTGAGTCCAACTTCCCTCGAGCCCATGCACATTGCAGGGGTCCAGTCGAGGGGTCAGCTCATCTTTGTGATCATCATCCCTCAAGCATTTTTTTGATAAAATGGAGGGGCTGAGCCATGCCATGTTTTCCTCAATGGATGAAACATGGTGCTCAGTGAGCTATTAACAGGCTAGTCCGATTGGGGCCCTAGCTTCCTATTCATGGGGGTCCAGTAAGGGTTAGCTGGTGACTGACTCTAGATTCTCAATGGCCAATCCATATAGTTCTCGGGTCCATCGACCAGTCCCAAGGGCTCATTACCTTTCTTCGGGGGTAAACCATGGACTGGGAACTGACCAAGACTCGAACATGGGCTGGGATGCCCACGGTGCTCGTGCGCCCGGGTATTGGCCGCTAGTGGGTCCATCCCTTTCCACCTCTCATTCTAAGGGCACCTCGGAGTGGCTGTGAACCCGATGGAGGGCCAACCTTTGAACTCTTGGGCCTAAATGGGCCATAGGAGCGTGTTCAGCTCTGTATCCCACCTTACCTATGATGGTTCTCGTGCTTGTCTACAATGATGTTGAGTTGGATGACATTGAGAAGGAGATGGCCCCTCTGGTATAGGACTTACCTGTCGAGATAGAGGATGAATCCCCCAAGAAATTAGTTAGGTTGATAAGCCAGGCGGTGAACTTGTAATAAGTGGACAAGCTCTTAAATTTTGTTATGGCCAAACATATTTTTAGCTCTTCTCCCCTTTTTGTATAAAAAGGTTAATATGTTCGAACCCTTTCCGTCGTTAAGGCTGAAAAGCTCGGGATGTTGGTGAAAAAACTCTGATCACACTAGTGAGCAAAAATGCTATAGCCGCTGGGGCGTAGGTTTCTTGTAGTCTGAACAGTTTTACTCAGCATTCGTTTTCGCAACCCTTGCTTCTAGATCTTAATGTGAGAAAGGGTTGGGCATAGAGAATATCTACCAGATAGATATGCTCTTACCAGCCCCCGAGTGAGGCCCAACCCCTTGTCGTTGCTGGGATCAGGTGTCACTAAAGATCAAGGAGTCGACAGCGAAACCGATAAGAGAAAGCGTGTGTAGATTAAAGGTAAAAGTGACATAGCTATTCGATATTCTAGGTGTTGATGAAGACTTCACCATCGATGGTCTTGAGCTTATAAATGTCTGGTCAGAGTACCTCTATGATGATGTACGGTCCCTCCCATGGTGAAGAGAGCTTGTGGCGGTTCTTGTTGCTCTGGACGAGGTAGAGTACCAGGTCCTAGATGTTGAAGGCTCGACCCCACACTTGTCGGCTGTGGTACTAGCGAAACGCTTGCTGGTACATGGTCGAGTAGAGGAGGGCAACATCACACACTTCATCTAGCTAGTCCATGGCATCCTAGAGGGACACCTCGGCTCCCTATTTATCATACGCCCTTACCCTCAACGCTCCATAATCGAGGTCAGTCAGGAGGATAGGCTCAGAATCGTAGGCCATGAAGAATGGCATGTAGCCAGTGGCCTGGCTGGGGGTAGTCCTCAGGCTCTAGAGCACCCTAGGAAGCTCCACGACCCATTGTTTGCTAAACTTGTTCAACCAGTTGAAGATCCTAGGCTTGAGGCCTCGTAGGACCATGTTGTTCATGTGCTCGACCTACATGTTTGTGTGGGGGTGCGCCACAGCATCCCAATCGACGTGGATGTAGTAATCATTGCAGAATTAGAGGAACTTCTTCCTAGTGAATTGTGTGTCGTTGTCCATGATAATGGAGTTTGGGACTCCAAAGCGATGGACGATGTCAAGGAAGAATAGCACGGCTCGCTCGGACTTGATCACGGAAATCGATCGAGCCTCTATCCACTCTATAAACTTGTCTATGGTGACAAAGCAAGTGCATATAGCCTTCGAGTGCCCTTTTGAGAGGTCTGACCAGATGAGCACCTAGACCGTGAATGGCCAAGTAATGGGGATCGTTTGGAGTGCTTGGGCCAGCAGGTGGGTCTGCCAAGCGTAGTATTAACACCCTTCACAGACGCGCACAATCTATTCAGCGTCGGCTACTATGGTCGGCCAGTAGAAGCCTTATCAGAACGCATTTCCTACCAAGGTCCTAGGTGTGGCATGGTGCCCATAGACCCCACCATGGATATCACTTAGCAACTACTTCCCTTATTCGATGGGGATGCAGCGCTGCAGGATCCCAGAGTGGCTTCGCCTATAGAGCTCACCCTCAATAATGACAAAGGACTTGGCGTGATGTGTGAGCCGCCGAGCCTCCATTTTGTTCGTCGGTAGCACCTCACAGAGGAGGTAGTCAAGGCAAGGCATACTCCAGTTGGCTAGAGGGTCAGGCTCTATCGCTGGATCCTCGTCAAGCTCCATGACTTCAGGGTCGGATGGAGCCATCAACTGGTTAGCCCCTAGCCTAGGGTAGGTGGCCCATCACTAGTCTATTCTAGCTCCTTGTAGTGAACTGAGGGCTTGTATTGATCACTAGCAAAGACACCCGTTGGAACTGGCTCTCGGCTAGACGCTGTTTTCACCAGCGTGTCGGTCACCTTGTTGACACACCTCGGGATGTGATTGAGCTCGAGACCATCGAACTTGTCCTCTAGCTAGTGAACTTCTCGACAATACGCAGTCATCTTGGTATTGTGGCAGCTTGATTCTTTCATGACTTGGTCGATGACTAGCTGGGAGTCACCCTGGATGTCAAGCCATCGGATACCTAACTCGATGGCGATGTGCAGGCCATAGATGAGTGCCTCATACTGGGCCACATTGTTGGAGGGGAAATAGATGCGAACCATGTACCTCATGCGTACCCTAAGGGGCAAAACAAAGACCAGCCCTACGCATGCACCTTTCTTCATCAGCGATCCATCGAAGTACATCATCTAGTACTCTTAGTCGACGACTGCTGATGGCATTTGGATCTCGGTCCACTCTACAACAAAATCAGCCAACACTTGGGACTTCATGGCTGTCCGAGGGGCATATGAAATGCCTTGACCCATCAGCACGAGTGCCCACTTCACGATTCTTCCTATGGCATCCCAGTTTTGGACGACCTCGCCGAGAGGGAAGGACATCACGCCTGTCATCGGATGCGACTTGAAGTAGTGACGCAACTTCCTCTTAGCGATAAGGATGGCATATAGGTGTTTCTAGATTTGGGGGTAGCGAGTCTTAGAATCAGACAAGACCTCGCTGATGAAGTATACGGGATGTTGTACTTTGAGGGCGTGTCCCTCTAGTCGTAGAACCAACCAATTTATAAGAGCACAAGTACAACGGCGGCCCGCAAGCGGTCGCACTGTTATACTTGAGCCCATATAAACCTGATAGTCCATCGAGTACCACGACGGGTCTCAATAAACGATCCACATACAACCAAGATCGTACATGATTCAACATACATGTTACATGTTACAAAAAGTTCATAGATACCATTCATTCCTCAGAGTACGAAATAGAGTTATTACAAACCAAGTTCTGTAGATAGTAGCGGAAGCAAATTAAAGTTCAAAACTAGCATTTGTCAACATAGTTCAAATACAGTGCCAACTCATGATCACAATCCACAAAAGCATATAAGAAGGATTATTAAAGATGCCTGCCTAGGGCTCACTCCTCATCCACGGCAGGATAGAAGCAATTCTTGCAATAGCCGTGATAAACTGTACCATCTACAACAATAGGAATAAAACCCTAAGTACGAGAAGGTACTCAGCTAGACTTACCCATCATAAACCAGAAATAAATTGACTCCAAGGATTATACAAGGCTTTATCAGTGGAGGTAGCTTAACAACATTTTACATAAAAAGTGATTAACTCAATTATACAATTGTACTTTGGTCATTAAGATAAATATAGCTATTCATCTCTAGATTAGCAACTAGCCTATGCCAAACATGTGGTATATCATTTAAGAGCATACAATAGTAACCATAGCTGGTGTAGTAATTCCATGTTTAATCGAACCATCACATTCTATAATACAATTACTATGATGTTGGAGCTTGCCAAGTTTCTCACTATCCGGGAGAGACGGTGATTCGAATCGATTTCAACCAGCTAGGAATTTATTCCTAATACAAACCTAGGTAGACCAAATCAATGGTCACCTTAGGTCACCTTTGGTATAACTTAGGTACACATTTTGTGGGTTCGACTAGCACCACACAATTAGGGACAACCAGTTGCTAGGACGATCAGGACTACCCTGCCCTTGTGCTCAAGGCTGGCTCCCCACACATCCTTACTACCATCTAGAGTGTGCACTTTTATAGAACGAGGCCTGGCCTGAGTTGAGCTACTTGGCTTTATGGTCGGAACGAGTTATCCGGCAAGCTAAGTGATAGGCATGCATTCAATATTGTTAGAAGTGCCAATAACGGTACGGTCCTTAATCGACGTAGACGGAATCACATGAGTCAACCTACACATAGACTCCACCTGACCTCCATTTACATTACCCCATGGTTCTTTTCCACGATAGCAAATATAGCCAACCGTGCTTTGGTATCCACCTATATCTCGCATGTGATAGGAAATCACCTGACTTCTACTGGTCTTAGCATGGCTAAGCATATATTCGATCCTAGACCTATACAGGGTTAAAGGTATATGTAACTGGACAAGGTAGTTCTATGCATCAAGTGTTTCCAATCAACTCTTATAACCTAATGCATCAAACATAAAGGACTCAAGTAGTATTTTGTAAAATATGGGAGACTTAGAATGCTCTAGGGCTTACCTTTGAGGAAAGAGGTGGGTCAGTGATCTAGGCACTCAGGGAGCTCTTCAAGAGTCTGCTCCTCTTCTCCTAGAGCTATGGCTTGAGGAGTCTCCTACTCTTCTTCATTGAATTCCAACAACATTATCTCTTCGGTTGATCCTATCACTAGTAGAGAACAGACCTTTCATCCAAGGCCAAAATGGGCTCTAGTCCCGGTATTTTTTACGCCCGGGACTAGAGAGACCTTTAGTCCCAGTTGGTGTCTCCAACCGGGACTAAAGGTCCCTACCCAACGGCTACTACGCTCAGCATAGTGGTAGGGGACCTTTAGTCCCGGTTAGAGACACCAACTGGGACTAAAGGTGGACCTTTACTCCCGGTTGGAGCCACCAACCAGGACTAAAAGTCCTCCAACCTTTAGTCCCGGTTGGTAACACCAATCGGGACTAAAGGGTGACCTTTTAGTCCGGTTGGTATTACGAACCAGGACTAAAGGTCTCCCACCCAAGACTAAAGGTCCCTCCCGGGTCAATTTAAAAGTAGAAGCATAGAGGACTATGTCACATGTGGTGTGCAATTGAGTTGGTAAGGAATCTATGCGTGATGAGAGAGGTCTTGTGTTCAAATCCCACACAGCGTAAGCAAGGTCTTAAGAAATTCGTTTATTTTTTGTACTGAGGAGGGAGCTTTACTCCCGGTTATTGACCCAGGACTAAAGGGAAGCACCCTTTAGTCCCGGATTCTTACTCTCGGTTGGGAAACCTAGATTAAAAGGGGTTCCCAACTGGGAGTAGAGCCAGTCTCTCTACCAGTGTATATGCATGAGCATGGAATAAGATATCGTGAATGCATATACGATGACACATGTAATATGATATAACATGATGAATGCATCCTCATCAGTACTTTTGATAGCATGGTATTAAAGTAATAACAAGTGCATCTTATTTTACTAAGTTGGTGCATATCTCTTCTCTACTACTTAAGTAAACACTTCTATAATCTATTTATCAGACTTCAAGATAGTAGCTAATTGTTTTCACCATAACTAGAGTTATACATATTGAAATAATATAGTTGTGGACATTCTGGAAAGCTTATAAAATTTTCAACAACTTTCTTTTAATACTCTTAATGTGATTCAATAGTTATCTAGGTCAAACAATTGACTTATTCAAATCTATCCAGATAGTAAATATTTTGGACAGCAAACTTCTAACAACCAAAACTCTTAAACCCTAAGGTCTATGACTATGAAAATTTAATACAAGGTAGATCAGTAAGTTATCTACAACTTTGTTGTTAACAAGTTTTACAGAAAAGACCATTATCCACATGAAATTATCCACTCAACCAAAACTATACATGCAACCATTTATTTGAATTATAAAGCAATAATTAATTAGTTGCATACAACCAATTGCTTCTAAGCCTTACTATTAACATCAACATTTCATATGTATCACAAGTACCCTAGAAAATATCATGGTCAAGCACAATTTATTTATTTAAATGCCTTTATTAATTTAATTAGATAATTAGGGGAAATAACAAACATATACCAAATGTGCACAATAAATTCTCATAAAATTAAAGTAGCTTTCAAATGCTCCTAATAGACTACTATAAAAATTTCATACCATTTGAACATGTATAACATCCTCTACAAAAATGACAAGCTAGCAAGGTTTATTTTAGTAAAAATGGTTAACCCTATGGAAAAGTATCAAACAACAGATTATATATTATTTTTAACTTCATAATAGTGCCATAATATTGTACAAAAATTTGCATGGTTATATGTTACTCATTTTTACCCCTATAATTTTCCTTAGAGAACACCATTTATTAATAGATAAATAGAAAGACCCTATTTCAATCAAGTTTGCTATAAGCTTATTATTTTTCCTAGCTAGAGCATGTCAACACAAGACCAGCAAAATTAGAATCGCAATTTTATCACATTCCTAGCTCAAGTTACACATTTTATAAAATTGTAAACATTCAAAAAGCACTTATCTAGCTATATTTTATTCACCTAGAAAAGTATTAGAAACAGTGCATCTCATATTTTTACAAAATACTACACTTCATAAGGAACCCAATAAAATTTGGTTCTTCAAAATTGGACATTCCTAGCTCTAGATATGATTTTCTAAAGTTAGCACAAAAATCTAGAAAATAAATACAAAAACCCTAGAATGAACTCGCTGACGCCTAGGACCCACTGGTTAGCGGACCCTGCATGTCAGTGACCCAAAAACAGAGCACGATGGTCAGCCAATGCTATCTCGCCGACGGTGAGCACTCCAACGAAACTGACCCCACCTACATGATCTACTCACTAACCCACGTCGACTAGTACCCGTGGTGGTAGTGTAGACACACCAAAGCTACCTCGTCGTAGGCCATAGCGGCATGGTAGCGCTACGCTGAGGTGCGCCAGCCATTACATGCCACTGTAAGGCCCAGCGAGAAGCGCATGAGCTCCGTGGTGACTACATGGATCTAACGAGATGACCTAGGCTAGATGGGACATGCCGACGAGGTTTGCCCGCGTGTGCAGTGGCACAGCGGTGAGAGCGCGACGACACTGGTCGTCATGTTTCGCACTGGTGAGGCAACCATTCATAGTGAGGTCATGCTACAAGCTAGACTATACTCTACCCAAGATCTAACATGAAGAAGGCGAAGGAATGCGCGACTGAGCCGAGCAGCGGCGAGCTCGCTGTGAAGGCGACCATGGAAGTCGAGCTTTCCAGCGAGGACAAGAACGGTGATTTCACCCTCACTATAGCTCGTTAGGCACTGATAGCGCGTTGAGGAGGTAGAGGAGAAGATGGTGCAACTGCTGGCTAGATGGAGGCAGCAATGGCACAGTGGAGTGGGCGCTAGGCGACGGTGGAGCCATGCAGGGATACGGTGGCGCCCGGTGATCCGCTGTGCGAGAGAGAGCGAGAAGTGGAGAGGGAGAGAGTGAGCGAGAGTGAGCGAAATAGGCAGCGCAGCTCCTCTGATATCGTGTGCCAGCACGCTGCAACAAGGGCCTGACACTGGCCAGCGGCAGCCACAGGGCGGCCAGACTCTGCCTCGGTTGGCCACAATGGCACGATGCGACTTTGGCCATTAGGGTCCGATCTCATGTGTGACAGCGCAATTTCAACGCCTCCAATCTCCTAAACCAAAGCGAATCAGTGCACGACGCTAAAACAAAACTTGTAGAGCTACATACTAGCTCCAACATTGATTAAATGATCTATGTCTAATTCACAATGGTGAGCAAGTTAAATCGTCCCAAAGTCATGCACAATGAACTGTTAACTCAGGACTTAGAAAATTTCCTAAGTGCCAAAAATAGTGTTTTGCTAATTTTTGTGAGCTACAAATGACCAAGCTAGGCACAAAATTAGCTCATGACCCAAAAATAAAAGTTGTTGCTCTAATCAAGTACTACAACTTTGCTTAAGGGTGCACTACCATGCAAACATTCTATGACATAGTTCAACCTAGGTCAAACATACCACTAGAAAATGATGACTTACACTATAACTATGACTTAGAGACGAAACTAGCCTTAGTCATGAATACCAAGGTTGTTCATAGTGACATTCTAATCATGTTCAAGGTATTCCTAAGGTTCCACCATCATTTTATACATTGGTTACACATAAGTACTTCCTAGGTCAACAAGCATGTCATCACTTAGGAGCTTAATTAGATAAAGTGATCTACATGACCATTGTTCCATTAGTCATCCTAAGTGTAGCTAAGGTGTTTTAGTGACCAACAATCACTTGCACTTATTCACACATGATCATAAGCATACACATATGAAAACATAGAATAACAAGGCACGTTTCACAAGTTTCAATTACATGTTTCATATGTAAAAGCTTATATATGAATACTTGATGATTATGCTCATGCAATGCAAGTGAAATTATGAAAGCCTAACACCGAGGTGCAAGATAAAATGGCTAAGCATTGCGAGGCACCCTATAACTCGTTGTACCCCATTTATGTTTTGAATTGGGCCCATCCTCGTGATGGCCAAGATCTTCTCCGAGTTGGTTTTGATGCCGCACTCAGAGACGATAAAACCCAGTAGCATACCCCTCTGGACCCCGAAACACATTTCTCGGGGTTGAGTTTGATGTCGTTTGCTCGGAGTTTTGTGAAGGACTGCTCTAGGTCAGCTACGAGTTGGTCAGCCCATTTGGACTTGACCACGATGTCATCTACGTAGGCCTCAATGGTTTTCCTGATGAGGTCCCTGAAACACTTGAGCATACAACACTAATACGTAGCCCTAGTATTTTTTAGACCGAACGACATTGTGACATAGCAGAACGATCCAAATAGGGTGATGAAAGATGTCATGAGCTGATCAGACTCTTTCATCACAATTTGATGGTACCCGGAGTACGCATCAAGGAAGCAAAGGGTTTCGCACCCTGAGGTCGAGTCGACTACTTGGTCTATGTGTGGCAAAGGAAATGGATCCTTTGGACATGCTTTGTTGAGACCCATGTACTCAACACATATTCTCCATTTCCTACTCTTTTTTCATACAAGAACAGGATTGACTAACCACTCAGGGTGGTATACTTCCTTGATGAACCCGGCCGCCAAAAGCTTCGCAATCTCCTCGCCGATGGCCCTACGTTTCTCCTCATCGAAGTGACGTAGGCACTGCTTCACCGGCTTGGAGCCTGGCCTGATCTTCAAGGCATGCTTGGTGACTTCTTTTAGAATGCTTGGCATGTCCGAGGGTCTCCACGCAAAGATGTCTCTATTGGCGCGGAGGAAGTCGGTGAGCGCGCTTTCCTATTTAGAGGAAAGCGTGGTGCCAATGCATACCACTTTGCCCTTGGAGCCATTGGGATATATGAGGATCTCCTTGGTGCCCTCAATAGGCTCGAAAGACCTAGCCGACCACTTGGGGTTGGGTGCTTCTTCAATGACCTCCTCCTTGATGGCCGCAAGCTCTTTGGAGGCGACAATTGTCATAGCGTGTTCGTAGCACTCGACCTCACACTCGTAGGCGCGCTGGAAGGAGGTGCCGATGGTGATGACCTCGCATGGACCTGGCATCTTCAACTTTAGATAGGTGTAGTTGGGGACGACCATGAACTTCATGTAGCATGGACGTCCCTAGATGGCATGGTAGGTTCCGTGGAACCTGACCACCTCGAAGATAAGGGTCTCTGTCCTATAATTGGTCAGATTCCTAAAGGTGATGGGTAGATCAATCTGCCCAAGTGGAATGACCTGCTTTCCAGGCACGATGCCGTGGAAAGGCACCCTGGTCGACTGGATGCGCAATCGGTCGATGCCCATGGCGTCGAGCGTTTTAGCGTACATGATGTTGAGGCTGCTGCCTCCATCCATTGGCACCTTAGTAAGCTACTTTGTACCGATGAATGGGTTGACCATGAGTGAGTATCTTCCCGGCTGCGGGACACTTTCTAGGTGGTCAGTCTGATTAAAGGTTATGGTGGACTCTAACCATCAGAGGAACGAAGGCACGACCAGTTCAGCCGTATAGACCTCACAGCGCATAAGTTTCTAGCGACGCTTGGAGTCATAGGCCACCAATCCTCCAAAGATCATGAGTCTACCATCCAACATCAGAAATCCACCATCCTTCCCCACAGCATCATCTACAGCTGTCTTGGGCTCCTTCCTATGCTCCCCCTTATTGGAGCCTCCGGACAAGAACCGCTTTATGAGAACATAGCCCTTGTATAGGTGCTTGATGGGGAAAGTATGGTTTAGGCATGGCCCTTCAAGCAGCTTCTCAAAGTGGTTCGGGGTACCCTCAGTGGGCTTTCGACCCCCCTTGTAGTCAATAGTGGCCACGAGCAAGCCCTCGCGCCGCTACTTGTTCTTCTTGTTGGGGTAGTTGGAGGTGCCTTCGCTGGTGTCCTCGTCCCGCTTTGCCTTGCCCTTAGGGTAGTTGAAAATCACCTTGACCACCTCCTCACCCAAGGCATGGCTGGTGGCAATGTTGAGGAGCTCCTTGGTGGTTCGTGGACCCTTACGTCCCAGCTCGTGAACTAGGGACTCATAGGTGGTCCCAGATAGGAAAGCTCCTATGACATCGGCATTGGCGACGTTGGGCAGCTCGTTGCACTATCGGGAGAAGCACCGGATGTACCCACGAAGAGTTTCCTCGGACTTCTGTCGGTAGTTTTTAAGATCCCATAGGCTCCCAGGACACGCGTATGAGCCCTGAAAGTTTTTCATGAAGATCTTTTTTAGGTCCGCCCAACTTTGGATTCGGTTGGGTGGAAGGTGTTTCAACCATATTCACGCCGAATTGGCTAGGAACAATGGAAGGTTGCGGATAATAAAATTGTCACTATCCACTTCACCGGCTTGGCAAGCAAGCCGATAATCCTCAAGCCACAGCCCAGGGCTTTTCCCCGAAGTATTTTGGGATGTTGGTCAGTGGTCAGTACCATGGTGGGACGACGACATTGAGGATGTGTTGGCCAAAGGCCTGAGGTCCCAGCAAGTTAGGGCTCGAGCTTTGGTCCTCGCTGCTATTGTAGCGTTCGCCATGACAAGGGTGGTAGCCACGGCTAGCCTCCTCCCTCTCATTGTCGTGGGCATGCCTGTGGGCAGCCAGGGTGTCATGCAAGTCACGGTGGAGACCAAGACGCTCATGCACCGGAGCCACGGCATGCGCCCTGCTACCTCGCTGCACCTGGTGGACTGACATGTCCTAGTTGGGTCGCTCTGAGGGTGCACACTAGCTAGTGCCGAGCTCGTATTGTCAGGACAACAAGCTCTCGGCCTGCTATGCTGCCGCAGGCTAGAGTAGCGTGTGAATCTCACAATAGGGCCGATGATCCTTAGGCATCGTGGGGCCTGGAAGCCCTCGGAGCAAGGCCGCCATGGCAGCGATGTTCTAGATTGCCTGGGTGAAGTGTGGGAGGGCTTTGTCATCCTCGATGATCCTCTAGTTCACATCGCGGGCCATGGTGCGTGCACGCCTACCATCTCCGTGGTCCTTGATCTCTCGCTCGAGCTCCGCATGCTCCTGCTCGAGCTGGAGTCGTGCTTCTTTGAGCTCTTGGTGTTGCGCCCTTAGCTACTCTACCCACAGGCGAGGTGGCACCCCTACATCCCCCTTGACCTCATCATCAAGGTCATTTGTTAGGGTAGTCCCTCCCTTGCGGATGTTTTTGATGTATCCCTTAGGGGTACCTGCCATGAAACATTCTCACGAGGTGTCATGGCTCCCCTTGCTAGAGTCAGAGTCGAATGGCAACTCCGATTCTCTTACGAGAAGGTCGTGGAAAGATTCTACGACGTATTCAGTCATCCCCACAAACTCATCATTCATAGGGGATGGGGGCATGTGCTATGCCACAAGGTGGCCAATGGTCTCTCTAGCATTGCGCAGACCGAATGGGAGCGCTGTTGGGGTGCTCCGGATGAGGTATTCTGGTGAGAGCGGCTCTCCTCTGGTAAACTGTGTCATGACATTGGTGAACAAGAAGGTGAGGTGGCCTAGGTCCTCCCGAGATGATCGGGGTCCCAAGAAGGCACCGAGCTAGCGCTCTAGCCTCCTGTAATCGAAGCCGAGGAGCTGGCCGCTCTTAGGGGCGTGGGCCTCTGGTGCGTGCAGCTGTAGCTCCTCAAGCGCCTCGGTGATCGCGTCAAGGCCAGCATAGTGGAGAGGTTGGACGGTGATAGGAACCTGCACTAACTCTCCCTCTGTCGTAATGATGAAGTCCAGGTTCCCAAAGCGTACGTGCGCGCCCGGGACCTAGCTGACACCCGTGACTAGCCATCCGAGGCCTGACATGGACGTTGAGATGCTCAAAAAGCCCCTACCTGGTGCGTCAACTGTCGGTGTTTTTGGACCAATGATGAGTAAATTTATATTTGCACGTCTGGCTCGGATGGTGTGTTCAGAGGACACAAGGGTTTATACTAATTCGAGGAGAACGTCCCTACATCCAATTCGCTGCTACTCATGTTACCGGCACTTGGTTTATAGTAGGGGTTACAAACAGTCGAGAGAGGGAGAGGATCTCAAGTCTCTGGTGGAAGGAGTGAATAGGTGCTGAGAGCTCACTTGCTGCTCAGCCGTGTGCTCATGTCGCGCTCTCGTGTCTCAAGATCCTCCCCTATCTCGATCCCCCCTTCATGGGGTGCCATGCTTCCTCTTTTATAGGTGAAGGGAAAGCGCGGGTTACAGGGGAGGAAAAGGAAAAGAACAAGAGAGAGAGAAGAAGGCTTCTAGGGTTGTTGGGTCCTTCTTCTCCTTCATGTGGGTCCTGCTGGTCCTGTAGATGTCAACAGGGATGGCTCTATATCGTGGCCCTGTTCGTCACTAGTGCCATGCATAGGCGTCATCTGTCGGTCATGGCATTTCACTCCGTCCCGACGGACATCGTGGTGAACTAACGCGCCTATTAGCATCTGTACAAGGATTATGCAGAACAACACTGACACGTCCGACATTGTTCTTGATGTGAATACCCAGGTATGGCCCATCATGGCCATGGGTTATATAGAGGCGTGCTAGCCTCATCCCTGGCATCAAAGTTTTGACCTAGGCCCATACGCTTGGACCTGGAGTGGTTGGCAGTGGTATGGGTCCCCGTTGGATGAGACAGAACCCACGTCCTCTAGGTCGGGCGAGACAGAGCCCGCACCCAAGGGGTCGGGTAAGACAGAGCCCGTGACCTTGAGGTCGGGCGAGATAGAGCCTGCGGCCTTGGGGTCGAGCGAGACCTTTTAATACGTCTCGAGCCATCTGGGAAAGTTAGCGTGAGCACTAACTTCCTTACTTTGGGTATCCCTAATATCGATATCCGACACTTCTCTTCTTTTTCTTCTTGTTTCTCTCTTGAGCCTTCTTTCTTCTTTCCTTTGCTTCTTCTCCTCTAACCGCTGCTCCTCCTTCTTCTTCTCTCTTGCTTCTCTTTTAGCTTTCTTGCCTCCTTTCTTCTTCTTCTCTCATTATCATTAAGAGCTCTTTCGGTATCGGAAGCCTCAAGATGTGGTAGCGTGGTGTTGCTTGCTGTCAACAGTGCTCAGCTCGCTGTTGTCCGTGTCGACATCCACTCACTTCACGCCACTAGTTCCTCCTCCGGGCTCCATACCTCACGCGGTGAAGCACATATAAGGTAACCCGCTCTGATACTACATATAGGATCTCTGGTTGGCCTAAAGGTGGGATGAATAGGCCTATCAAAACAAACACTCAAACTTTTATCAAATTCACCCTATGGCACTGCCGCTCTGGAGGGTGGCACTATTGGACTGCGGCACTACTGGACCAGAACAGCAGCACTGTCGCACGTGCAGACAACTTTGAGTCACAGTTCAAAATCAGTGAATGAAAACTTAGATCAGAGAAATATCTCAGCCTACTATAGGTATGATTCTCATAGATCAAGAGCTAGAAATTGTAGGAACACCACATATAAGTAGATCGACTAAAAACCCTAGAAATCACCTCAACCAACAAATAAAATACAAGTAACGTAAATCAAGTACAAGTGACACAATGATTTATCTCGTAGTTCGGCTCATCACCAAGGCTTGACTACCTCCACGTTGTTGAGGTTAGCCACTAAGGCTTAGGGCTTTCCAACCCTTCCTCGTTCTCAAGTTAAGAGACTTAACTCTTGAGATGAGGGGTGAGTATACTAGCTTTAAGAGATGGTTACAAACCTCCTAGGACTGCTACACAAGTTGGCAAGCTCCACGGGCGACGCTCTAGCCGTCTTGGAGCCAAGCTCCAAGAGTAACAAACACAATCACCGACCAAAACGTGAACCAAGTGCCCTTTTGAGTTGAGGAATCAATGGAGCTGCTCTCTAATCGAGTTTTAGACCCTTTTCTCTTAAGAATTGATGGGGAAATCAATGTATTTGCTTGAGGCTCAAGATCACTAATGGAGGGAGAGAGGAGAGAGAGCCCCTTTTGCGTGCTGGAATGAGCAGGAGGAAGAAGATAGCCGTTGGGGAGGAAGAGGATGGGTATAAATACCCCTCAGCCACAACGATCACTTAAGTCACGGCAGTGCCGCCGCTTAAGTGCGGTAGTGCCGCACTATGGCAGTGCCTCTCTTCAGGTGCGGCAGTGCCGTACTAGTCAAGACAGTAAGGGTAAGAGTGAAGTTTAGGTTGTCTTGGTTGTAAATCTGATGATGCATGTATATGTTTGAGCGCTTGGTAGCACATGTTAGATTAAGCATTGTGTTCCCCTTTATAGTACGGCTTTTTCTATACTCAAATTCAAAATATAAAAGAATTTAAACCTCTTTTGAGTTTGAAGCCATCAACATTTGTAATTGGGGGCTCCTCCGATTTATGTAGCATCATCGAATATAAATTCCCTGCTTGTCATCTCGATAAATCTCATTAGTTCCTTAATTACATAGTCATTATTACCAAAACCTATAATTAGAGTTTGATTGCACTTTCCGAACTGTCTGCTTCACCTTGGTCACTGGCTGATTAGCTCCAACTCGTGAATGAAGCACTTCACAAAACAGTGAATAGAGAGCAGGCTCTGAAACTGACCCTCGTGTATAGCCTTACGTCTCATGTACTAGATCACCCAAAGGCGCACCACCACCCGCGTCAGGTTCTCGTGTGGTAGATGGTTCATTACCACCGAGTCGACCTATGGAACCTGTCTCAGGAGCTCCACGATCTCTTCTCTTTCTAGGCTCCACACATCTTGAAACATTACACTCAATCAGCGAGTGTTTCCATGAATCTGACCCCACACATAAAGAACATCTTTTGTTCGGTGCCATATTCCTTAGATGACAAACATCTCCCGTCGGTACAGAATTTTGGGCTAACAGCGTGTTGGCTGGTTGGTGCTGGTGTTGGTTTGGGCTGGCTGGTGCTGGTTTTTTGTGAGATGAAAATACTGTTGGCTGGTTGAATAAGCCCTGGCTGAAACCAACAAGCGAACATGGTGTAAATCTTCATAAGAACACACGCACCTTGGATGACACTCTAATCTTCCATAGTTCACTCCACCTTGGATGACACTACCATAGTTCATTCCTTTTTCTCTGAAGCAGGTGTTTGACCACCGTCCATATGCTCCTCCCAAGCATTTGCACCATCAGGGGCCGAACGCACCAAAAAGACCACAGATTTCTCAATGAACTAATCGTTTGGGGGTTTTTATATAGACATGGCCTCACAAACGAGAAGTGCTGTTGTAACAATTGTCTTAAGGCCCTCAAGGAGAAACGTTTGGCTGCTTCAGAGATAGTACAACACCATCGGTGGCGAGATTAGAGATGATATTTTTTTTTTTGTAAATTATAAGTCATTTAAGTTCTGTGTTAAGTTTTTTTACTTTATCTAGATTTTCAGAAAAATTTATAGACCACGGCTATGTCAAACAATTTTCACTAGATACATCACGAAATATACTTGACAATGATTCTTTTGATATGGTAGAGGTTAATACATTTTTTTTATAAATTTAATCAAATTAGATAAGTTCTAAGTCAAAACTGAGTCCTAATTTAGAACAAAGTCAAAACTCAGTCCGTCCGGAGCGCTAGAGTCCCGACGCTGCCACGCAGAGGGAGCGAATGAGCGCATAACGTGTCAGGCTCGCGAGGGAGCGCACCAGGAGTGGGCCCGTGTCGCCCTGGACGTCGCCCTGAACGTTGTCCACGCTATCAGCCGCTGCCCACGCGCAACCCATGTGCAACACCCGATGTACTTTTGAAACATCCAGATGCAACAGTTATAACATATAAAAGAAGACAACTAAAACACTTGAAACGAGCGTCTGAAACACTTGTGAAAATGTCTAAAAAACATTTGAAAAAAATTACAAACATATGCAACATCCAGATGAAACTACTCGCAAACATACGTATGAAACACCTTAAAACACTTGAAACATATGCTTTCAATATGCATGTATATTCAACATCTAAATCTACATTTTGCAACATTCAGATAAACCACTTGCAACATTCGTTTGGAACAGATGAAACATTTGGAACATACACTTGAAAGATAGGCCACGTTCGGCTTACCTTAAAAGCCAGCTTGTTCGGCTTCTTTTTTCAGCCGGAAGTAGTATTTTTCTCTCACAACAATTCAGCTTTGGCTTATTTTTTTCAACTAATTTCAGCCAAGCGAACCGGGGCTATACGTGTATAGCCATTACAACAATGTGCAACATCTCAATCTACTTTTGCAACATCGATATAACACTTCCAATATATTTCTGAAACATGTGAAAAAACTTAAACATACTATTGCAACATGTGTTTTTATTGTAGCATCTGCTTGCTGCTTGAACAATGGAGGCTCGTCGACGCGGAGCTCGACGCCAGCGTAGAGTTCGATGCCGTGGAGTGGCGCGGAGGTCACCGATGTGGAGCTCGTCGGCGGCACAAACCTCGACAGGGGTGAGGGTAGGCGGATGGAGCGCGAACGCGATGGGAGGCGCAAGTCTGGGTGGGGGCACCAAGGCGGCCACCAGGTGGGACCGCGCGGCTGAGGGTGGGATCCATCCTAAGACCGTGTCTGGAACGAAGGAAAATCGTAGGAAAAGTAGAGGATTCGGTTCCAGAGGAAAGGAACTGCGTCCGCGCGTTTGGAACAAAGTAATTCAGCAAAACCTTTCCAGAGGAATGGTGACAAGGCGTGTACTTTTGGAGAAAAAAAAAGAATGCGGTGAGACCTCTTGGAAAACTTTCCTGCAATGCTCGTGCGCTAACAAGCTCGTCGCAGCGTTTTTCTTGTATTTTAGATTCATGTGTTCTAAACATCCCTTCTAGTTATTTTTCACGTTTTTCTTTTCTTCTGTTTTACCACTACACAATCATCCCATTCCTGCGTTTTTTCCTATTCCCGTATTTTTTATTTCTGTCTTCCAAACAGACCCTAAAGCAGGGGAGCACAACGCGCTAAGCGAGCACATAAGGCTATCCGCACCCGTCGACCTCTATTTCTATCTCTAAAAAGGAATATTCTATTCTAGTCATCGAGATTCTTACTCTATATCAATTTCTCCCGCATCCGTGTTATCTCTATTTCATACTCTATACCTACTATTCCATATTTTATTTCCCTCCTTCTCCTTTCTCTCTCACCAACTCTCTCTCTGCGCTCAGTACATTTAGCGTGTCCCTCGCTAGGCGCTGTCTGTAGCGGTTCCTTCGCGGCCGGTACGCTAACAGGGCCATTTGCAGGCCCGCGGTGCGGGCGCGCGCGTCACGCTACCGCGAGGTGCAGGTCGCGGTGCGGATAGCCTAACGCGGGCGAGACGCTGAGCGAACGGACGTCTTACTGATGACCTATAAGATTTTTAGATTTTGCAATACATCTACCATCTCAATCGAAAATACAAACACCGGGTGCATCTTTGTAAGCTACGGACGTACTACTGTATAACCGAAGTTTTATATATTGAAAAACTACTGTACTAAGGCCTTGTTTAGATGCCATCTAAATTCCAAGTTTTTTCACTCTCTTTCTATCACATCAATTTTTAGCCGCTTACATGGAGTATTAAATATAGGTAAAAAAAATAACTAATTACACAGTTTAATTAAAAATCACGAGATAAATCTTTTGAGCCTAGTTGATCCATGATTGAACAATATTTATCAAATAAGACGAAAATAATACTATTTATTGGGTTCATTTTTTTTTTTTCAATCTAAATGAGGCCTAATTTGAATGGCAGAGGCTTCACCGCCCATCCCATCCCCCAGATTGACCGCCCAAGCCTCTGCACCTCATGTGCGTCGCCCACTCCTCGTTCGCACAGCAAACACCATCGCCACCCAACCAGAAATCCTCACGTGTTCCACCGACCACGCCCCGTCCACCCACCTCCCCGCCACACTTGCGACCACACACCCTGCCCCCGCACCGATCCCCGCGGCGCGCGCCACGCTCCTTTGACCGCCACGTCATCCCACTGCCATGCGGGCCCCGCACCCCGCGCGCGGCCCTCCTCAAATGCCCCCACCCCTCGCCTCCCCACCTCCGCACAAACGCGTCGTTTCCGCCCCCTCCACAGGATCCTCTGCGCCACCGCAACCGTGTGACCCCGCCCGTGCCGCCGCCGCCGCCGGCGATCTAGATCCGCCGACCCGTCCCACCCCACCCCACCCCCGCTCGCAGCCATGTCGCCGTCGGAGCCGACGCGAGAGGAGAGCGTGTACATGGCCAAGCTGGCGGAGCAGGCGGAGCGGTACGAGGAGATGGTCGAGTTCATGGAGCGCGTGGCGCGCTCCGCGGGCGGCGCAGGGGGCGGTGAGGAGCTCTCCGTGGAGGAGCGCAACCTGCTGTCCGTCGCCTACAAGAACGTCATCGGCGCCCGCAGGGCCTCGTGGCGGATCATCTCCTCCATCGAGCAGAAGGAGGAGGGCCGCGGGAACGAGGCGCACGCCGCCTCCATCCGCGCCTACCGCTCCAAGATCGAGGCCGAGCTCGCCCGCATCTGCGACGGCATCCTCGCGCTGCTCGACTCCCACCTCGTCCCATCCGCCGGCACCGCCGAGTCCAAGGTCTTCTACCTCAAGATGAAGGGCGACTACCACAGGTATACCATTACCGCTAGCAGATCTCGCTTTTTCTTCCGCGTATATCCACCTTTAGAGTCTAGACTATGCGATCTATTTATGGAGTGGCCGAGGAGGGAGGTTTGTTGGTGGCTGTACGAGCGATCTTTATATGCGATGTGACGGAGCTGATGGATTTTCCCTTAGTATATATATATTTTTTGTGATAGATTTTCCCTTAGTATATGATGATGTATCTTTGTGTTAGGGATTTAGATTAGCGGGGGTTTTGAGTCCTTATTTATTGCTGGTTTTATTTATTATCTGTGGGGGCACCACGATCTGATTTGGAGCCTTTGTATATATGGACCATGGTAGTTGTGGTTTGGAGAAGTCAGAACTTAAGATCTGTATGCAGATGTTTTGTGTGGGGATGACAGGGGTCTGAGTGATGATTAGGTCTAAATTTAAAGCGTGATCTCTCTTTTTTTTTGAATTTTTTTGTGGGTTACACTCTTTTTATTTGTGGTGTTAGACAAAAGATAGAAAGGGAAAGCGATTGTGGTGCCTGTGACGTTATTGAGTGAGGTTGTTTTCCTTATTTATGGTGCATGCTGAGGTTCCTATCTATGAAATTGTCTATGATACATGATGATGTGCTGTCTCCTAGTTTAGGATATGAATTCATGTTCCATGGATGTTTTTTTACCCCCTACTGCACGTATGTCTTGGTATCTGATTTCTCCTCATGATGATTTTGCAGGTACCTTGCTGAGTTCAAGTCAGGTGCAGAGAGGAAGGATGCTGCGGAGAGCACCATGAATGCTTACAAAGCTGCTCAGGTTTGATCTTTGTGTACATGTTGATAGGTTGACTGTGCATATCTTGTTAATTGAGATTCATTGTTGTTGGTTTTTGGTTTGTAGGATATTGCTCTTGCTGATCTGGCTCCAACCCACCCCATCAGGCTTGGGCTGGCACTCAACTTCTCAGTGTTTTACTATGAGATCCTGAACTCCCCTGATCGAGCTTGCAACCTTGCAAAACAGGTTTGCTTCTTGTCCTTCCATCTCCCTTAGTGATTTATTTTCATTTTGAGACATGATGTCTCCTAGATTGTATAGCTGGACAACCGGCGGAGTGCATAGACAGCCTCTGTATCTATCTGCTTATGTAGGGTCTGGTTTGTTCAATAAAAGATGGTGCAAAGGAAATAGTTCACATGTAGGTGATGATATATGATGCTAGGGATTTGTAGATTATAGTAACTTGTTTTAAATTGGTATTGCAAGCAAAACTTGATTGATGGCCATCACCGCTAGTCTGCAACTTACATGTTGTTGGCCCTCTATATGGAATTACTGGTTTGTGGTGAACTATAGATCCCTAGACTTGAACTACTTTGCATCCCCGAACAAATTTTCTAGCACTCTATTGGGGGATTACTGTTTGTGTGTACACAGGTTCGTGTTCTGCATGCGTATTTACTGAAACATTATCTCTTACTATTAGGTGTGTCATATTCAAGTAATGGATCTAATTACTCTGGGATGCAAACAAATGCTTGCTGTTGTTTCTTCACTCAATTTGTCATGTTTTGTTGCATACATTTTCTATTTCATGTTGAACATTGACAAGCTACAACCTAATGATTATAAGTCACCTAGAGAATTCTCAATTTCCCTTCTATGATGGCTAGACTGATTAACTGGTCTAGAATACATAAAGTTGGACAGAGGTCAGTCTTCATATAGTACTTCAGATGACAGATGCATTCCTAGGCAACGAAGTAGTACACTTGATGTTGTCATCAATCTAAGCATCCTTCACTTAATATTTGCTGGAGTTGACTTGAATTAAATTCAATGTTTGTTGTAGGCTTTTGATGAGGCAATCTCTGAGCTAGACAGCCTGGGAGAGGAGTCCTACAAGGACAGCACTCTGATCATGCAGCTCCTGCGTGACAACTTGACCCTATGGACTTCCGACACCAACGTGAGTTTCTTCTTTCCCACAGAATTGTTAAGCATGTGACCTTTGGCTCTCTTTGCCCATCATCACTAGTCATGGTTCTCATGTGACCTTGGTTCTTTCTTTCCTCATCAGGAGGATGGTGGCGATGAGATCAAGGAAGCTGCTGCCCCAAAAGAATCCGCAGAGGGTCAGTAAGATGTACTGGATCCCCTGACCTGATGCGTCTGCTGATGTTGGGGAGTGACCAGGACCGCTGCTGTTCTTGAATTCTGATAGCTAATCTTCTAGTATATCTTGTGTTGTTGTCTTCCGTCATCGCACGCACCAGTGTATGCGATGGAGCTGCTGCTATTGCTGCTGTTTTAATTAAGCACTCTAGATTGTCATGCCGCACGCTTTGTTTCGGTTTCAAGTCGATAAATGATGGCTGGATGCTTGTTTTCGTGCTCCAAGCCGGCCACCAGGAAAAAGACCTGCTTCTCTTGTGTTGCAGCGTTGTGTTAGAATGACCTACGGAGTATTTGACTTGACAGACCTGCTGCCGAGTGGTATTCTGTTATGATGACTTTTGCAAAGCTATTTGGCTTAATGTCCCAGAATAATCTGAATTGGCTGCATTGGAATTGTGTGTGGTCGCTACTGGAACTAGACAACATAGTTGTCGGCATTTCTTCCTAGCGTGTCTTGTGGCCGCATGCACGCACATCGGCTTTTAGGCCGTGCCCGTTGTGGCATCTGATGCGCATCTTTGGGTGTATGGACCAAGAATCATGCAGGTTCGATGCATAGTGGGAATACTCAATAGTTCCACTAGTGCAATATGCAAGGCGATATCTGCACTTCGCTATTGGCACGAAAGATGATGTAGATGCCAGGAGTCATCCAGTTGAGATTACCGCCCTCGTCAGTACTAGCGTGTTGTCTAGAATACATAAAGTTGGACAGAGGTCAGTCTTCATATAGTACTTCAGATGACAGATGCATTCCTAGGCAACGAAGTAGTACACTTGATGTTGTCATCAATCTAAGCATCCTTCACTTAATATTTGCTGGAGTTGACTTGAATTAAATTCAATGTTTGTTGTAGGCTTTTGATGAGGCAATCTCTGAGCTAGACAGCCTGGGAGAGGAGTCCTACAAGGACAGCACTCTGATCATGCAGCTCCTGCGTGACAACTTGACCCTATGGACTTCCGACACCAACGTGAGTTTCTTCTTTCCCACAGAATTGTTAAGCATGTGACCTTTGGCTCTCTTTGCCCATCATCACTAGTCATGGTTCTCATGTGACCTTGGTTCTTTCTTTCCTCATCAGGAGGATGGTGGCGATGAGATCAAGGAAGCTGCTGCCCCAAAAGAATCCGCAGAGGGTCAGTAAGATGTACTGGATCCCCTGACCTGATGCGTCTGCTGATGTTGGGGAGTGACCAGGACCGCTGCTGTTCTTGAATTCTGATAGCTAATCTTCTAGTATATCTTGTGTTGTTGTCTTCCGTCATCGCACGCACCAGTGTATGCGATGGAGCTGCTGCTATTGCTGCTGTTTTAATTAAGCACTCTAGATTGTCATGCCGCACGCTTTGTTTCGGTTTCAAGTCGATAAATGATGGCTGGATGCTTGTTTTCGTGCTCCAAGCCGGCCACCAGGAAAAAGACCTGCTTCTCTTGTGTTGCAGCGTTGTGTTAGAATGACCTACGGAGTATTTGACTTGACAGACCTGCTGCCGAGTGGTATTCTGTTATGATGACTTTTGCAAAGCTATTTGGCTTAATGTCCCAGAATAATCTGAATTGGCTGCATTGGAATTGTGTGTGGTCGCTACTGGAACTAGACAACATAGTTGTCGGCATTTCTTCCTAGCGTGTCTTGTGGCCGCATGCACGCACATCGGCTTTTAGGCCGTGCCCGTTGTGGCATCTGATGCGCATCTTTGGGTGTATGGACCAAGAATCATGCAGGTTCGATGCATAGTGGGAATACTCAATAGTTCCACTAGTGCAATATGCAAGGCGATATCTGCACTTCGCTATTGGCACGAAAGATGATGTAGATGCCAGGAGTCATCCAGTTGAGATTACCGCCCTCGTCAGTACTAGCGTGTTGAGTGCGTTCTTAACTCGTTTTCCTTTTCTCCCAACTATTTTTTTACGAAACGTCAAAGCCCGTAGATTCCAATGTCTCCTGTCTTCATTTCGTCGTCTTTTAAGTCTCACGCGATGACAACGTAGACATCAATTTTTCCAAGACTACTAATTCAAAGCATGGAAAAAAAATAGCGGGCTATAGCGGTGAGAGAAGCCTGCCGCTAAGCTATTGGTCTTTTTAACGCTACGACGATTTTTGCCGCTATTTGCCGCTATAGCGCCACTAAACGCTATGACAATTTTTTACTTATTAATTATCATTTGCTACTAATTTGGTATTTTGGACGGTTAAACTTTCATAAATCATGTTGTAATGTCATTTGGCATTTGTTAATGTTACCTAGAATTGTGGAACCTTAGAAACATATTTGTATTCATCGAATTTCATATTTGCCATATTTTTTTTATCAATTACTGGTGTTTTTCATATTTTTTTTATAAAAACGCTATCTGGCATAGCGGCGCTATAGCTGCATAGCTTCTGGAAAAAAATTGCCGCTATTTTAAACGGTGATTCAAAGTGATGAGACCATCTTTCAACAATGCCCATTCAAAGAGATGGGACCATCTATATCATGTAGCATAATAGGTTGTTTTAGTTTTGTGAAAGTCTCTTAATTTTGACTAAGTTTAAAAAATATATTTTAAAATCTGTACCAAAAAATTATTGATAGTACACTTGTTTAAAATTGTAGCGGATGGTGCACTTATAGTATTGCAGTTGATGGTGCACTTATTCAGTATTGTATATGTTAATGAGATATTTCATAAACTTAGTTAATTTTAAAATAGAAGAATATGACTTGCAACAAATTAAAACAACAAACGCATTAACGCAGGAAGTGATATTGACCATGGGCCTTTGGAGTTGCCATCACAGCACTTGTCTTTTCAATCAAACATCACATAAAAAAAGAAAACATCCAAACACCGCGATTTCGACAAGACATCAATACCATAAACTGAATCAGCGGCCAATTTCATACCTACAAACTGAAGCAACGCTATATTTTAAATATGATTTTCATACCTACAGTACAAAGCAGTGCATCGATAGTCAAATTTGACAGAGACGTGAAGACAAAAATAAGAGTACAAGACATTGGAACTGACGACATTGGCATGTAAATTGACAATGCAGTGTTTCAACTTTTTTGGGTTTTTTGAGACATGAAAATACAAACACACACACACACACACATATATATATATATATATATATATATATATATATATATATATATATATATATATATATATATATATATATATATATATATATATATATATATATATATATATATATATATATATAGACCGATGAAAGAAAACTTCTCCGATGACAACAAAATAGACTAAACTCTTCTAGACTAACTTTTTTTAACCAATTTCTGCTAATTTTTCTTATACTGATACACAACATATAAACAGACTGGAAGTAGATACGAATAATAGCATTAGGGTGTAAAACAGATGAACCATGTGCAAGGACGAAGCTAGTCAGTCGTCCTCGTCGGGCCTGCTTGCTAGGCAGAGCTCATGTAGCTCGTTCAGTATCCATTCCTCCCCTGTGTGGCCTCCGAGAACCAGGACCCTGGTGCCGCCAACCACGCAGGTGCTGTGCCCCCAGGCGAACTTCGGTGGCTGGCCGGGTACATTCAGGATCCTCCATGTCGGCTTCTCCTCTGCGGGATCGATCAGGAACAGCTGCGCAGGGGAGTGGAGTCCCGCAATCGAGCCCCCAAATATGATGATCCGTCCACAGGGCAGGCTCACTGCGACGTGATCGAGCCTTGGTGGCGGGCCGACATTTGGGAATCCAGTCGTCGCCAACTGTCTCCACTGCGGACTATCTTCGCTAACATCCATTGAGTAGGCGTCGCTGGAGCGCAGTCGGAGCGAGCCGCTCTTTGCCAGTCCACCAAACATGAACAGTTTAGTTGTACCATAGACAGACATGGTGTGGCCGAGGCGGGATGGAGGTGACCAGGATGTAGGAATCTCCCTCCATGCAGGTTTCTCCTTTGTGAGGTCAAGGAGGAAGGTGTCGCTGAGAAGAACACCAGACTCGGTGCAGCCACCTGATACGACGAGCTTCGAACCATCCAGGGTGCATGAGCTGTGCCAAGACCGTGGCAGTGGAGGACCCTCGCTTGCAACCTCCCTCCATGTTGGCTGCTGAGCATCAAGGTCAAGGACAAAGACATCGTTGAGCAAACCTTGCTGTCCGCAGCCTCCAAATACTACCAGCCATGACCCATTCAGCCATGATAGAGTGTGCCCCCACCGGCCAGGTGGAGAGGCAGAAACCTTGACGCGGCGCCATTCTGGCCTTGCAGCCTCCAAGTTAAGCACAAATGTATCATCCATAGGCTGCATGTTGACACCCTCCCCTCCGAAAAGGACAAGACGGTTACCAACAGCGCAGGCACTGAAGTTGCATCGGGAAGGCTCAACGCGCCCTCCAACTGTGAACTTCCTCCATGAGGCTGCCTCAAGAGTTGTTAACTCTCTTGCAAGACGACCCCATCCTACCATCTTGGTGCTCATCTCAAGCCTGACAGTGACATCCCTTCCCCATGCGTTCTGGCAGACCATCTTCCTCAGGTAATCATTCTTGGTTAGTTCATGCATTCTGGTACAGACTGATCCAATGGATGCAACATCTCTTGGTGACAGGCGAGATAGAATGTTGTGTGCAAGAACTTCGTCTGACAATTGAAGTATACCACAGTGGTCTGAACTCTGGATTTTTGGAGCATGCTCATGGGAAGCTGAGTTCAGATCTTGAATGCTGAGCCTGTTGTTGGACTGTTGCTTATACACCGGATATGATACGCTGCTGAGATCGATGTTTGCCTCAGAGAATAGCTGGATTCCAATAACATGTGTCACATAGCCATCATCCCCATGCATAGGAATGAGCCTTAATCTATTGTAAAGTGGAGCACCATCCTTCCGGAAATTCAGCAGCTCGCCTTGGAATTCAATCCCCTCATTGAGGCATCGCCGAATCTCTGAAACAACCATGGGATCAACAAGGGGATGTCGCCTTTGGGCACGTGGATCCCGAAATTGTAGGAATCGGCTGAAAGACAAGTTTGAGTGAACACAGTTCGTGAGATGCTTCAATAGGCCCTCTGTCAAGTTTGTCAGTGTTAGCAATTTTAAAGTTGTACAAGCAAGAAAGCAAGCAGAAAATAACTACTACTACTACCTCTATCCCAAATTATAAGACGTTTTGGCTTTTCTAGACACACACTTTTGCGATGCACTTAGATATACACTGTCTAAATACATAGTAAAAGCAATGTATCTAAAAAGCCAAAACTCCTTATAATTTGGAGTGGAGGAAGTACAAGATGTTATAACATAAAATCATTTGGATCGACTAGCCTGACAAAAGATAAATGACTTCTCTCGGCTTCCATGTGGATGTTCATTGTCTTATGTCAACATTAACAGGAAACAAGTTCCAAAATTGGCCGTTACCATGCTGCTTTCGCACAACATTTGAATTTCTAAAAATTTCACTACTGAACTTCTTAAGTAGATCTGATGCTAAATGCCTAGACAACTTCAAACTGGATCCAATGATTTCTATTCAACATAATCATATGAAGTAAACTGGAATTCCCAATGATTTCCCAATCTTTCACTAACATCCAATTTCAGATAACAGGATTTTACAACCAGGCTTCAAATCAACCACCTGCTCAGGTGCTCACCCAGTTTGGCATGGCCTACAAATCTTTTTTGTAGACCCAGATATGCTAGGTATTATTCTTGAATAATTCCTCTCTCTATGTGCAAGTGGCCAACTTAGAAGTGCAACCTAACTACTTAAGTATCAAACAAAATATCTTTAGAAGTGCAACCTAAGTATCAAGCAAAATATCTAATAGGTAACCATCAAAATGCTCTTTAATCCCCCCCCCCCCCCCCCCCTGGCTGCCTCTTCTACTCACAAGAAAACCAAAATGGATCAGGCAGTGGTACTACGCGATCCAAACCTATATTATTTACAATCCTCAGTCGATAAATTTACCTACAACATGAACAAACTCAAACTAAATCTGATCTCAGGAGACCCTGTCTACGTGTTTTTTCTGCATATGCGCAATAAATATTTTTTTTTTAAACTTTACCAATCACATTGCTTGTGTGATTACTCTTATACCAACATGGGCAGTGGACCATCAAATTATTTCAGTACTGTCACCATTAACCATTACTCAGAGGCAGGCTGCATACCGGATCAACACATGAGAATCACTCAAATTGACACCAGCTGCCTAAATCCCATGGTGCGGGAGGCCATGCTTCGATTAAAGCATTAAGCATCAGAAAATTCTTAGTTCACAAAACTGTCCAATCAAAAGCCATAACCACATTCTAGAATCCTACTAAGAAGCAAGCACCTGCTTCTGCTCATTTCTGTCTTTTGCCGAAGCCACCGTGAACACGCACGCCATTTGGTCAGAAGATTGACAACCTAATGCGAATGTGTGATGGGCTCTAGCTTTACTACGCGGATCCTGAAATCTAGAGAGGACTGCACGAACGCCGTGACGCGGTTTGTAATGAAAATAAAATCCTAATCCTGTCGCAACGAGCAGCGACTCTGTGGTTCCAGCTGCCGCTCGCAAGAGAGTCGCCAAGCAAGCAAGCGGCATTCCCGAGCATCCCGAATTTGCCAATCCCCAAGCAGAGGAAAAACAGAGCAGGAAACAGAGCGGAGAAGGCCGGGAGCAGAGCAGAGAGCACTGACCAGTTGCGCCCGAGCACCTCGTGCGCGCGGTACCCCGTGGCGGCCTCGAAGGCGGCGTTGACGTAGATGACGGGGAAGTCGACCTCCGCCGCGTCCGCCACGACGATCGCCGCCGCCCTGGGCTCCCCGAGCCCCGCCGCCGGCGGCGCCCCCCACTGCGGCCACCCCAGCTCCGCCTCCGCGTCCACCTCCATCCCGTCCTCCTCCTCCTCCTCCTCCCACAGCCTCATCCGCTTCACCGCCACGGCGCCGTCAAACATGCGAGGCCGGTCGCCGCCCACACCCCCCTTTCTCTCTCCTCGGCGTGCGCCCGTGGTTTGGTGCGGGAGGAAAAAAAAGGGAGATTCTGCCAGGGCGGGGAGATATTTCTGCGCTTGGATTTTATAGGCGCGGGACGAGCCGCAGAAAAGGGGCATGGTTGCAGGTTATTTACGGGACCTGCCACGCGAGGCAGGCGGAAAATATCTCCCGCGGAGGCGGTAGTAGGGTGGGCCCGCGCCAGGTGGGGCTGGTGGACCAGGGACGGGATGCCCAACCCCAATCCAACGGTGCACCGTGGGTTTCCTTCGCTTCGCAGGGAAGAAGAAGAGGCGGGGGAGTGGGGCCCGCAGAGTAACCACGGCCGGTGGCAGCACCTCCCAACAGTACTCCTTTTGAAAATTGGAATATAGGGTATTGCCCTTTTTTTTTTACCTAAGAAATTGCTTTTCCTTAACCTTTCTGCCTAATAGCTTTGCATTTCCTCTTTCTTTATCGCGTGCAGAACGTTGCTCTTCCGTTTTCCTTCTAAATAAAGGGAACGTGTAAAAACCACCTGCTCTCTCTGTTGTCCAGATATAAGACTCGTACAAATATGAAGATTTAAATATTATTATAATCTTTGATGCATAGTTTTTGATACAAACTTTTTGCGGTTAGATTTGTCATCAAATATATATATATTATCTATTCATCATAAAATTGTAGTCATAAAAAGTACAATATAAAATAAATTAATAATTATAGTATAACTTAGAAGACCGTGTTATGTCAAATTCCGTGTTATGCAGTCCTTAATATGCATCAGCCCGATCGGCTGGGGCTGGCTGGCCAGCCCCCTCATATGGATACTATTTACATGAACCAGTCAGCAGTACTTCTCTCTCACGTAAACGAACCAGCAACGATACGAACCAGCCAACCGAACAGGCTACATGTTCCTAGAATGTAACTGCATGGAGGTGCAAAGAGATGGCGTGCCAAACATCCCATCTAAAAAATCACCCAACAACCAGCATATATACATTGACAAATATCATGTGAATATCAACGTCATCTAAAGAAAATATCTTTCCCGATGAGAAATAGTATCTCGCATCTTACTCAAAAGTCGTTGTTGTGGCGATACGTACTTAAGTTTTGTGTCTAATAGATATTCTTGTGATTTAGTTATGCGTGTCTTTTTCTTCTGAACCACGGTATAAACACAAACACCCACATATATAATAGACCTACTCACCATGATATACACTCTACCGAGTATGTTTCAAAAAATTGAGCTGGTAAATCTTAAAATTGATGAAATCACTATAGATGTGTCATGTCAATGAACACACATCGTTTATCACTTAAAAAATAGCGTTGGTCAGGTTTCACTATAAGACATTTGTTAACCGGTCGAGTTAGCTTAGTTCGTGCGTGGTTACTCCTAAACAAAGATAACATGTAGTTGTCAAGTATTATTCATTAACTTTACCCATTATTTAGTGTACTTTTTGTATTTTAATTGTAAGGATGTCATGCTTTTAGGCAAAGAATTCATCAAGTAGCTTTCAAGTTTTTTAATTATGTTTATCAACCATAGATATATACTGCATGATGCTTACAATGACGAAGTGAGATACACTTGTCATGCTAGTCCCTCGGGTTTAGAACATATGTCGTTTAGGATATTATTAACTAGAAACATACCCCACGTATTGCTGTAAGAATTGCAGAGATAATATATAATGCCATTAAACTATATGTAACTATTTATATGAAAGGATAAACTATTATAAAATAATATTAGCGGATGGAGTGACACGCTGATATGAACAACTAATACATGCTAGTAGATGGCATGTGTCTCTCTGACGTGTATATCATAGTCTGCTAGTAGACTATAATATTACATCTAATAGTGGGTTGCTGAGGTGGTGGATAGCTTGCATGTTGAGATAAAACTTTCTAGTTGGATTTAAATAGGTACTGTATATATGGTCTATGGGTTGCCACTGTGACCAATAGTTTTTACATGGATATTGCATTTCAAATAAGCATAATTTGCATCTAAATATATATTGTCAATGTAGGCGGTTCTTTATTAATTAATGGTTAAAGTTACAAAAAAAAGTTTGACAGGAAGAATATATATAGTGATTAATATTGGTAACATCAATTATTTAGTGCAGTTCTATGCTTCATGATCACAATGATAAAGTGATAATAATGTTACTTAGTTCAAAACACATTGTCATTTGTGACATTAAAATGGTTTACAAGATGATACTTTGACCAACAATTTCTTCAAAAACCTTGCAATTTAAGTAAATTAATAAAAAAACTTTTAAAAGCCTTTCAAGTAACATCTATATTTTATATATTATCAATCATAAGAAAAAAGCATTACAAGCAGACATCCTTATTAAAATGGCATGTAGTTTTCAATGAAATGGAGAAGTAATGAATAGAACAAAGGGTCCATATCGAAGGGCTTAGTTAGATGATACAAAATTAAGTGTTAGCCAGCTAATAGTTTAGATAATTGTTACGGAATAGCTGGCTAATAATTTGTTGACTAATAAATTAATTAGAGCCTCGTGATTAAAGGCACTTTTGCCTTTGGTGTCCGCGTACTAGGCATGTAAGTTGTAAGTGAGTAGGACATTTTGGTCATCTCTTAATCCATTAGCTTATTTTAGCTCCCTTCAACCCGTTAATGGACTAGGGGTAGATGGATCCCACTAGATTATACTAATCAGATAAAATAATCTGAAAGTGATCCAAACAACCTAGATTATAGGCTAGGTTATAGTAATCCAACCATCGGATTATTGTAATCCTATAATCAATCTCAAAATTACTTTTGTAAGATCATAGGTTATTTCTACTCCAACTAACAATAATCCACTTGAACCGTTTGATGTAACAACCAAATGAACAGTTACTTGGGATAACTCCGCACATTTATGGCTGGATAATGAGCTGGCTCGGCTCGTTCTGGCTCGTTAAGATAATGAGCTAGCTCGGCTCAGCTCGTTATCCTAATGAGCCAGAAAGCCAGCTCGGCTCGGCTCGTTAAAAGCACGAGCTAGCTCGTTAAGTTCGCGAGCCAGGTATAAAAAATACACAAAATATAATATTTGTATTTATCTAAAGTTTGAGAATAATAATAATATAAAAGAAATACATCTAGACCAATTACCAATCAATTTATAGGGTCTAGACCAGTTACCAGTCAATTATAAAGTGCAAGACATGAAGTAATACAAAAACTAATATAAGTTTTCTTTTTTTTTTCTGGAAGTTTGGCTCGTTTAGCTCACGAGCGGCTCGCGAGCTGGCTCGAGTTGGCTCGTTATAGGTAACGAGCTAAAATCTTGGCTCGGCTCGGCTCGTTATCGTAACGAGCCGAGCCGAGTCGAGGCAGCCACGAGCCGAGCAAGCTAACGAGCTTCGAGTTTTTCGTCCAGCCTTACGCACATTACTCGAGAGTAACCGATGTGGGAAGTTTTGTCTGTTACTCTCTAATATTGCAGTGTCAAGGTGCATTCCCTTGTCAGCCCCCATCCGATCGAACTCCTCCGCTGGCACATAAGAGCAAGCACACGTCTGAGTCTCGCGCGTACAACATTCTAGAACCACCCCTACGTCCTTCTATGTTCCTGTTGTTCCTACGCATTCCCGTTTCAACATCTGTGAGCGCATAGAAGTTTGAAAAGCAGGCCTTCGGAACCAACGCCGGTCTGTGACACCTGCTTGCTTGTGCTGGCGAATCAAATATTTGGGAAGCGTACTTCATCGCGCGGCTGCTCCTCTGTTCTCGGCGATCAACACACCTCTACGTCTACTTCCCACCGGCAGCACTCCCGCGAGCGAGTACTTTCTGGTGGCCATTATTCGCAGTACTACACAGCGAACCACTGCCCGCATCGACTGAGGTTCATAACTTTGAGTAGTCCACTACGTGAACTAGCGGTGTTTGGATCCGCTGATTAAAATTTAGGAGGTGTTACGTGAAGATGTCGCATGAGATATTTGGATAATAAAAAAACTAAATTATAGAATCCGTCAGTACTCTACGAGACGAATTTATTAAGCCTAATTAACCCGTCATTAGCATATGTTTACTGTAGCATCACATTATCAAATCAATGATTAATTAGGCTTAAAAGATTCGTCTCGCAAATTAGTCACAGGCTGTGTAATTAGTTTCGTAATTAGTCTATATTTAATACTCCATACATATGTTTAAATATCCAATAGGACAACGACTAAAGTTTAGGAGGAGAAACAAAACATCCACTAATGCGAACGACGTCGCGATGCCTCCACCACTGGTCCCACCTTTGGGTATACACTACTAGAGGCGCATGCTTTGCCGAGGGCCTCTAGCCCTCGGCAAAGGCCCAGAAACCCTCGGCAAAGGCTTTGCCGAGGGCTGCTCTCGGCAAAGACCCCTCGGAGAATTTTTAGACGGTGAAGGGGTCTTTGCTGAGGGCCCTTTATCGGGCACTCGGCAAAGCCTTTGCCGAGGGCTAGGACGGCCCTCGGCAAAGAAAAGAAGCCGTCAGGCGCCGGCGCCGTTGGCGGTTTCTTTGCCGAGGGCCGACCCTCGGCAAAGAAATGATTTTTTTTAATTTGTTCGCCGAGGGCCGACCCTCGGCAAATAATTTTTTTTATTTTTTTTAAAAAACCTTTGCCGAGGGCCTCCTCCCTGGCCCTCGGCAAAGAAATTTTTAGGATTTTTTAAAAATTCTTTGCCGAGGGCCGGCCCTCGGCAAAGAAATGGTTTTTTTTGAATTTTTTTAACCCTTTGCCGAGGGCCTGCTCCCTGGCCCTCGGCAAAGAAATTGTCAGGATTTTTTTCCAAAAAAATCTTTGCCGAGGGCTATTGCTTGGGCCCTCGGCAAAGGACCCTTCTTTGCCGAGGGCCTTGGTCATTGCCCTCGGCAAAGAGGCAGAAATTTAATTTTTTTTTTGTTTTTTTGCATTCCATCGACACAAGCATTTCATATATATACACATATATATATATATATATATATATATATATATATATATATATATATATATATATATATATATATATATATATATATATATATATATATATCACACAGAACCCATTTTCTCACAATATATCACAATCATAATTGTGAACCACAAATCACAATATATTACAACGACAAGTCACATGTTCATCATCATTTACATGTTTATTACGACAAGTTAATGAAATCCAAGCACAAGTCACAACCATAAATCATAAATCACGCTAAAGTCCAACCACATCACCTAGCACGAGTCCTCATCAAGCTAGCCTATGAGACGATGGTGAAGAAAAAGCAGGATCACCTGGTGACGCACTAGCGGGTTGATTGGAACCCGCGGACGGAAGCTGCACAAAGGAGCAGAGATTGCATGTGTGAGTAATCCGAGAAAACAGTTTTGGAACTTAGAGATTGCATCTAGTATTGTAGGAATACAAAAAGATTAGACTCAATTGAAAATTTCGGCAGCACCTCCCCTGCATGGGGAGGTTTCCAAAACCTGCAAGAAACGACGGCACGAACGCCGACATCCACAACGGCACGAACGCCGACATCCACAACGGTACGAAGGCCGACATACATGCAAAGCACAAGCGAAAAGTGAACTTTCATACTTACAGGAGTAGCTGCAGGAGTAGGAGGTGGAGGAGCTGAAAACTACACAGGTACACCCGATGCTTGCCCAAGACTTTGCATGATCACCATCATCTCCGCCATCTGCTTCTGCGCGGCCTCGAACGCAACCTTCTAGGCCTGCAGCTGTGCGGTCAGCTCCGTGTTCTGCTCTTGACTTTGCCTTTTTGTTTCTTATAGCTCGGCCTGCAATATTTCACTCCAATGTATCAGTAATGCAAATCTAATTTAGGTGTGTAAATATCTACATACGATGAGTAAAACAGGAATTACCTGGAGTGCTTGGACCTGCTGCAGTGTTGGAGAAGGCCGTGGACGTATGGGCTGGCTAGAGCTCGTGCTCCGTGCTCGGATAGCGTCGAGGGAGGGAACAGTGGTGGAGTCGATGGCGCCGTCTGCAATCCACAGCCGCCCGTGCTTCTTGCCTCCTTCGAGCCTCATGATTGCCTCTGCATCAATGGGCTCAGTGCGCACATTGTAATCTTTCCCATAGATCTCCCTTACCGTTGACGTGTACTCTTGGACTTTAGTGTACACGTTCGGGTCGGAGTACACCTGGGGCGGGGCAGCCGGGTCGAAGGAGACAGAGGACGATGCCCTGCCCATGTGGGACATAGCCCACGCAGAGAACTCCGAGACCTCCTCGCCCGGGTGCGCAGCCTCTTGCGAGAAAGACGGGAAGATGGTGAGAAATCAAGTAGAATTGAGCGTCAAAATAAATGAAAGAAATCACTTACGTATGCTTGTTTGTATCCGGGGAGGCTACGACTGCCTTGATGGTGAGTTGGACCTTGCCTCATCAGACACTGTTCCCGCTGCCTCTCATGCGTGTCAACAAAGTCCTGTGATAACCACTTGTCCATGATCATGGCCCAGCACTCGGGATACGATCGGCACCACCAGGGAATCACCTACAAGTCATCGAGTATTTGACATATAAGAAGATGAAAGTGAACCTACTTAATATCAAAATGAATCATTATGAATGTTATTCGCCTACCTCAAGGTACTGGTCCTAGGTCAGCGTAATCCGTCTTGCTTGAGGCTTGGGGAGGGACTGCCTAAGTACCGACCTGTAGTAGTCTATGTGGGCCTGGACGCGCCCATGGTGGTGCATCTCGGTGACGTACTTCCTACAAGTTGTGGCAGCCGCCCGATCCGCCTGGGCCTCAAGTCCTTCTTCGGCCTTGAAATATTTCTGCATACAAAACCGATGTATCCATTCATTATTTCAATAAAAGATTTAACCAATGAATGCGATGTATTAAGCAATGTTGTGTGAGAGAGACTTACCCAAAACTCCGCCAATACTCGCTCCTGCTTGTTGCGGTAAGTGTCATTCGTGACCAGCGCGTACCTGTCCTAGTTGGAGGCCGGCTCCCGCACCACCAGCTCTTCGGATAGTTACACAATGTCAGGGTACCATTTCCTGCACAAAACACCAAGGATGCTCACGGGGGTGCGTGCTGGAGTACCCGACGAAACCAACCAGGCCCTGCACAAAATGATTAAGAAAATTTATCAGTTTCTCTTAAGATTTCCAGCATATCTTATGAAGTAGTTGTCATAACATCCATAGTTACTTACCTCTTTGCCATAGGCTGAATCACTGAGCGGTTGTGAGGAAGCGGAACCGGAGGGAGGCTCGCGGGACCTCGCTTGTAGAGAGTCCGGGTAGCGGTACCCTCTCCCTCTCCCTCGAGCGCCTTGCCTCCCTCGCCCTCGAGCGCCTCATCTCCCTCGCCCATCTGCTGACCCCTCTCATCCTCCGACGAGGATGAGGCCATGGCCGTCACGTGATCCTCCTCCAGCACCTCGTCACGTGTCAAGGGAGGAGACCGCTGCCTCCTGCGGCGGCTACCCCTAGTCCTCCTCTCGTCACCTCCTGTGGACGCTATCCCGGACGATGACCCCTCACCTCGAAGGAGAGGGCGGTCTCTCCCATAAACTGAGGGCGTGTCACGGCGTGGACGTCTACTCGCCATCTTTGTCCAATCACCTGCAATCACAAAGAATGAACAAGACTAATTAGTACATATATTAGAAATAGATTCAAAATATATAAACAAAACACAAATTAAAAAACCATAGTATTACATGTATTAGGAATAATCTTCATGATTGGGATCATAGGTCTCATCATCACTGTCAAAATTGTCCAAATGGGCAACACTATCCGAATGTTCTATGTTGTCATCGTCGTCATTGCCTAGAAGTAATCGCTCAAGCATTGCTATGTCCTTGGCATTTACCACCACATCTCCATCGACCTCGTCATCAACCGTTTCGTTGTCTACTTCCATTTCGATTGCTTCGGGTAAGACTATCTCAAACGTGCCTGGTAGCCCATCTTCTTGATAGAACTGTCCATCATATGTGTTTGCGTTGAAGTTGTAATCATCATCGTTTGGGGCAGGTAGTTTATCATGTGGAGATACCTAGTGCACAATAGCCCAACCCTTAAGATCCTCTTTGTCTTGGTTGGCGTATCGAGTATAATACACCTGCACGGCCTGTTGAGCCACAATGTAGACATCTTTTCCAGGATAGATGGAATCTTCTCGAATCTCCACTAGCCCAAGATGAGGGGTTTGTCTCGTTGATCGAGGATTAAACTAGTGGCATTTGAACATGACAGGTTTAAGAGGTTCGTCTCCATGAAATGAGAGTTCATAGATTTCCTCAACTCTACCATGATAGTCGAGGCCATCAGTGCCGGGCGTACAAACTCCGCTATTTGTGGTTTTTCGTTTGGGCCGAATCTACTCGTAACTTGTTGTGTGGAAGCGATATCCATTCACGTCATAGCCGGTAAATGACTTCACCCTAACATCACAGCCGTTTGCAACCTATTTCAACTCATCGCTCATGGACGAATTGGTCCGGGCCTGCAAGGTGAATCATGATAGATCGTTATATTAATCAAACGTACGATCACCTTGGACGATCGAACGTACGAGCTAAATTGGACATTACCTTTTGTTTGAACCAAGAAATGAAATCAGGCCTCCCCGCTCCCGCACCCCGCAAAACAAGGGTGTCTTGTTCATGCGAGGTAGGATCCCTTGATTGATGCCAGAATTCACGAACAAATTCCCTGTCCAAACGAGAATCAATGGGGTTGGATGCAAAATAGTGACGACATATTGAAATAAGTTCATTGAGAACTTACTTGATGAACGGCTGCACCTCGGTAAGGTTATTCAACACATATAGCATGATACTGCGCCACTCTTCATTTCCCAATAGCTTTGGGGTTGATCCACTTGCGCTGCCGAGTTGGCCTTGGAAAAGGCTCAGGGTCGATTCATTTTCGCCAGTATTGTAACGAGAGGGTGGATTATGATTGCTAGGAAGGTTCGGCTTGTAGTATAGCATCGTGAAGTTTGCCACCTCCTCCCGAAGGCATGCCTCTGCAATGGAAGCCTCAATTCTGGCTTTATTTGTACATTTTTTGCGAAGAGTCTTTAGACATCTCTCGATTGGATAGCACCAACGGGCCTGCATGGGCCCCCCCAAACGTGCCTCGGACGGGAGGTGCATAATCAGATGTTGCATCGGTAAGAAGAAGCTAGGTGGAAAGATCTTCTCCAGCTTACAGAGCAAAACAAGTGCCGCTTTTTCCAAGTCCTGAGCGATGGTCCGAGATATCTCCTTGGCACAAAGCTAGCGGAAGAAAAAGCTCAACTCTGCCAGCACTTGCTAGACATGCTCAGGGACATAGCCTCGGACCATCGCCGAAAAAAGTTTCTTTGCCTCGTACAAGTTCGTCAGCAAAGTGTGCTTCTCCGGTAGCATGGTGCCAAACACGACCAACATCTTATCGAAGCCGTCTCAACTCAGGTTTAACTCGGCCTTCAACCCCATTACGCGTCCAATCGCATCTAGCTGAGAAATCATTGTACGCTCATGAAGGGGTTTCTATGTCGAGTCCAACATTTTGTAGAAGTCCTTTGCGGATTCCTCCATCTCCTCCTTCTCACATCGTTCAGCGAAGTGAGCTTGGTGGGCGTCATCTAGCATGTCTGCTACCTCGGCATCATCATCAAAAGCCTCAAGGCGTGGTCTCACCACCTCCGCTCTTATACGATCTACTTCACCATGGTAGATCCACTACTGGTAGCTAGGCGTATAACCATTGAACACAAGATGTCTACCCATGGTCTTCTCGTCTACTTTTCTCCTGTTGTCACATTTGCTGCAGGGACACCAAACTAGAGAATGTCCTCCTGCTCCTGGGCCAAATGCATGTTTCAAGAAACCATCTGTCCCCTTCACCCATTCATAGTCGTAGTCACTCCTGCTTCTCCAGCCCGTGTACATTCACTAACGGTCCTCCATCCTTTAACATTTACAGCATAGAGTATTGTGACCATCAATTGCATCTACGCGGTGTTCCTACTGTCTAATAGGTGAGGATAGGTCCTAATCCCACCCGCAGATGCGTAGATGAGGTCAGTTTCCATGCTCCGCTCCTCTCCGAGACAGAATTTCGGCAGCACCTCCCCGATGTTCTCCCGATACACGTCCTGTAAGGGAGAGTGTGTATCCGGAGAACAACAGAGAGGTGTTGCCGAAACTCCTTCTCGGACCGAAGCGGACCATGGAAACTAACCCATCTACGCATCCATGGGCTATCCAAAAAATGTGGACAATCTGAAACAGATACGGTCGCAGATACGCAAAGATCCACATACCTACAACCGTATCTCTTTCGGACGGGAGACGCCTAACTGGGTTACGCGCGGGCTACGATAGACATGCGCAAAAAGAGGTTATTTATACCTAGGGTGTCGGTGAAGTAAGGCTAGCGGGGTAGTGGCGAATCGATGCAGTGGCGAGGCGACGCAGTGCAGGCAGAACCGCGACGTCGACGAAGACAATCGGGGTCCTCCGGGTCCCCTCCGACGTACTCTTCTCCTGCATAAAAAGACAATAGGTTATTTTTTGTTCAAAATTTCGGCAGCACCTCCCCTACACGGAGAGGTTTCCAAAACCTGCAAAAAAACGACACGATGGCCGACATTCACAACGGCACGAAGGCCGACAACCACAACAGCACGAAGGCCCTCATATCAACTTATGGCACGAAGGCCCACACAACCACATACGGCACGAAGGCCGACAACGAGAGTTTTACCTAGGGTTGCGGTGGAGTCGGGCGTCGCGGTACGGGGGTCACTTTCTTCTCTAGTGAGGTCGAGCGGCGTTGGAGTACTCCTCCCCCCCTCTTCCCTTTCTTCTCTCCTTTTCCCCTTCTTCTCCTTCTCTCCCCCTTCCTCCTTCTCCTCTTCTTCTCCTTTTCTTCCCCTTCCTCCTTCTCCTCTTCTCCTTCTCTTCTTCCTCCAACTTCACCCTCTGCCTCCTCCCCTCCAACAGCAACCGGCGACTGGGGCGGCCTGGGGGCTGGGGTCGAGGCGGGAAGGCCGGCGAGGGGGAGCCGCCGGAGGGCCGACCGGGGCGGTCGACCTCCCCTTGCTCGACGAAGATGGGGAACGGAGGCAGGGCGCGACCTCGGCTGCCACTGGGCGTGGTGGGGCGGCGGAGCGCGCTGGTGGGGTGCCGGGGCGCGCTGGGCGGCCGAGCGCGGGGCGGTGGGGTGCACGGGGTGGCTAGGCGCGCAGTGGCGCGTGGCGCGGCAGCGGGCGCGCGGCGGCGGTGGTGGAGGCGCGGGGAGACTGGGGTGCATGCACGGCGGTGGGGCGCGCGGGGCTGCCGGGCTCGGGGCGGCCGGGCACGCAGCGGCGGGCGCACGGCGACGAGGCTAGCGACGACGGTGGTGGAGGCGCGGGGCGGCCGGGGTGCGCGCGCGAAGGTGGGGCGCGCGGGGCGGCCGGGCTCGCGGCAGCCGGCGCGCGCAGCGGCGGGCGCGCGGCGACGGGGTGCGCGGCGGCGGTGGTGGACGCGCGGGGCCGGCCGCGAGCGGGCGCGTGGGGAGGGAGATGGTCGAGCGGGTTTTTTTTTCACAATTTCTGATCGGGAATTTGGGCTGCGGCCCGATTTAGGTTTTGGTTCTTTGCCGAGGGCCCAGATCCACGGCCCTCGGCAAATATTTTTTATTTTTTTTAAAAATTCTTTGCCGAGGGCCACGGGCTAGGCCCTCGGTAATTTTTTTTGGTTTTTTTAGCCCAGTTTTTTTGTGGTGCTACAATACATTGTTTTGAACTCAATTTTAAAATTTAGGCAAATTTTGATTTTGTTTTGTATATTTCCTTAATTTATTTCGATTCTTTGATTTTTTTCGAATATGTCAAATTTGAACTGCAGGTGCATGGAATATTGCAATGTAGTGTTTCGAAAATGTTATTGGTGTTAATTGGTGCATGTTGAGTCCCTATCCACGAACTCGCATCAAATTTTCACGCATCTTGTTCGCGTAACATGACGACCGACTTGCCGGAAAAGTGTTTTAAAATTATATAAAATCCATACGAAGTCCGAAAATCACGAAACTTGGCGAGATGTCATGTTATCGCATGTGTAGGCTGTGGTAAAAAATTGAGAAGGCTTCGAGCGAGTTGCGACGTCGGATGCCTGAAACCCATGGCATCCGACGTCGCAACTCACTCGAAGCCTTCTCAATTTTTTACCACAGCCTACACATGCGATAACATGATATCTCGCCAAGTTTCATGATTTTCGGACTTTGTATGGATTTTATATAATTTTAAAACACTTTTTCGGCAAGTCAGTCGTCATGTTACGCGAACAAGATGCGTGAAAATTTGATGCAAGTTCGTGGATAGGGACTCAACATGCACCAATTAACATGAATAACATTTTTTGAAACACTACATTGCAATATTTCATGCACCTGTAGTTCAAATTTGACATATTCGAAAAAAATCAAAGAATCAAAATAAATTAAGGAAATATACAAAACAAAATCAAAATTGGCCTAAATTTTAAAATTGAGTTCAAAACAATGTATTGTAGCACCACAAAAAAACTGGGCTAAAAAAACAAAAAAAAAATTGCCGAGGGCCTGGCCCGTGGCCCTCGGCAAAGAATTTAAAAAATAAAAAATCTTTGCCGAGGGCCTATCCTGACCCTCGGGCCCTCGGCAAAGGCGATTTATAAAAAAAAATTTTGGCCGAAAAACTGGTTTTAAAAAAATCTTTGCCGAGGGCCTGGTCTAGGGCCCTCGGCAAAGACTTAAAAAAAAATTTGCCGAATAAGCTGGTTTCACAAAAAAAAACCTTTGCCGAAGGCCTAACGGGTGGCCCTCGGCAAAGCTTGATGGGAAATGGCCGCCGTGACCCAACGGGCCTAATTTGCCGAGGGCCGCGGCCCTCGGCAAAGATTTGATTTGCCGTGGGCCTGTCTTTGCCGAGGGCCATACCCTCGGCAAAGGCCTCTTTGCCGAGGGCCGTTCTTTGCCGAGGGCTCCTGTGGCTGGCCCTCAGCAAAGTGTGTCTTTGCCGAGTGTCCGAGATTTGTCCCTCGGCAAAGCCTCAGGCCCTCGGCAAAGCACGTGTTTCCAGTAGTGATACTTCTAATTTTGCTGGATTCGTTATATTCCATACGTCTGCTATGGTGTTCATCGGATGTTTATGTAACCTTTTGTTATTTTTATTGAATTAAATCACACCCACTGTTCGCCTAAACGGTTGTTTAGCCCGTTTACACATCGTTTAAACGTTACACGGCGGCATACCGTTTTCGTTTAATAGGTTGTTTTGACCGTTTAAACACCCGTTTTGCCTGAATAATAAGCTAAACGATAGGTGACCGACTGTTTACCGTTTAATGTTTAGGATAACATTGATCACACTTAAATATAAAATATCTAAACGCCCCTAGTTCACTCATGCTTTATATTTATAATATCAGGTCAATTCATTCACTCCACATATCATGCACATGCTCTCCATCTCTTGTCACAGTCAGCGTAACAACCACTACTAATATTGGCGTCATGATCAGTGAAAATAGATGATGTACGCACAGTACCCTTCAAAATATTATAACTTTTGCCTATTAGAATTAGAATATCATTTACCTTTTCTTGATCTCTGGATCTCGAAAAGAAGAGGGCCCGCCGGAGAGGAGATAGATACCCACAAGAACCCAGCCGCGAGATATGCTCATCTACTACGAAGCAAAGGGTAGGGCCGGCGAGTGGCCGGGAGTCCAGAGCCTTCCGTCCACTGGCGCCGCCAAAATATCCCCCGTGGGCCGTGGCCTCGCCGTAAATGGCCGGCGCCACCGGAGGGCAGAACCGTCACCGGCGCAACCTGCGTAAGAGTGTCGCCAGCCCGGATCTGCCGCTCTGCTCGTGCACGGTGCACCACCCCGCGGCCCAGCGGAAATGGAAAAATGTCGCCGCGACGCGATACCGGCCGACGGTTTGCGTCGAGGATCGGAAAGGTGTTTTGGACATGAGCGGAATTCGTACGTGTGGTGGTATATAGATAAGAGAAGTAGTAACAGTGTGCTTTTGATTCGTCATTGGCCATTGTTCAAGGGATCTAGGCAAAACACACGAGGGCCAGCCTTTTGTGGTTATGTAGGCCGAGCAAACCATTTTGTTCATGGAAAAGGGGAACTTTATTATTTCGGACTTGATTAATCCCACTTTCCGCTCTCTCTTTTCATCACAGATACAATGGCAAATAATTGCTTGTCATGGTCAGCACATCAGGTTTTGTGATTAATATTGGTTGCATCCATTATTTAGTGCAGTTATGTGCTTGATGATCACAATATGATAGAGTGATAATCATGCTACATACTCCCTCGATCTAGTTCAAAAGACATTGTCGTTTGTGACATTAAAATGGCGTACATGACGATACGTTGAGCAACAATTTCTTTAAAAACCTTGCAGTTTAAGTAACATTAATAAAAAAACTTTTAAAAGACTTTCATGTAGCATCTATATTTTATGTATTATCAATCATAAAGAAAGAATTACAAGCAGACATTCTTATTAAAATGGCACGTGGTTTTCAATGAGATGGAGAAATAATGAAGAGAACAAAGGGTCCATATCGTGGGGCTTAATTAGTTAGATGATAAAAAAAACTAGTTGTTAGCGTGCTAATGGCTAAGATACTTGTTACCAAGTTGGCTAAGAATTTGTTGACTACATTAATTAGAGCTTGATGATAAAGTCACACACTTTTGCCTTTGGTGTCTGCGTAGGAGGCATGTGATTAAGTCATAGGTGAGTGGGACATTTTGGTCGTCATTTCTTAATCCATTAGTTCATTTTAGCTCAATTAATGGACTAGAGGGTGGTTGTATCCCAACTAAATTATACCAATAAGATAAAATAATCTAAAAGTGATTCAAACAATCTAGATTACAGGCTGGGTAATAATCCAACCATTGAATTATTATAATCCTATAATCAATTTCAGTCATAATGTTTATGAAGTTATATATTATTTATTATCCAACTGACAGTAATCCATATTTATATAATATTATAGGATCCAAATGGTATAGATTGATACATTCATAATCTAAATTATTATACTTTCATTTACAATCTAGACTACTATCCAAACAGGCCATCATAACAACTAGTTGGATGGTTGGCTAAAATTTAGTCCACCTGTTTGGAGTATCTAAAGTATTTTTTAGAAACTAACAATTGTTTGGATTATCTAAGATATTTTAATTAGCAGCTAACAATTAGTACTATATATAAAACTTCCTATGACAGTTGTTGTCTAGTTGGTTGCATCTCACAAAAAAGAGAACTTATGAACACTTGATTATAATCTAATTGGTTGTCATCGCTAAGAATGAACTTCTTAAGCGTGAGCATGACATTCACGAGCTAAGCCGAGCCCACCACATGCATGATGTGGTGTGGCTGGGCTAGGTTTTGCCACTTAGGCCGTTTGATGGAACAAATCAATCGAGCGGTACGTTATCTAGGATATATAACTCCACGCATTACTCGAGAGTAATCATTGCGAGAATTTTTGTCCATTACTCTGCGATTGCTCCATCCCGCCCAGTAACGTCGTGGTGTCTAGCTAGGTGCGTATCGATCATGCGTATATCACTCACATATAATGTCAAGTCATTCCACATATCATGCACATGCTCCTCATCTCCTGTCACAGTCAACACAACCGCTAGTTTTTTTTAACAATTATTATAATATTGGCAGGACAGGACATAATTAATCAGTGAAAATGGCTCGTGGAATTAATGTTCGGCCGCCGCTTTCCCTTTTGCCGGCTCGCCGTCGCTGTCGACGTCGCGGCGGAGCCAACGCGCGATACCTGAGCTCCCGGTTTGCGTCGCCGATCCTAAGGGTACGTTCGCCGGAATGGAGCGAGAAATTATTCCAAGTTATCAACGTTATACAAATTAGTGAAGTATTCCAAGTTTCCAACTGGCAATCGTTCCGGGCTTCGTTCCGGAGTAACCGAACAAGCTCTAAAGGTGTTTTGGACATGAGCGGAATTCAGAACCATGCATGCATGACGTGTGGTTGTATATAAGAGAAGTAACAGTGTGCTTTGGATTTGTCACTCACTAGCCATTGTTTAAGGGATCTGGGCAGAAACACGAGGGCGCGCGCGAACCATTTTTTAATTTAAGGAAAAAGGAACTTTACGTCGGACTGATTCCTTGTGTACTCCGTATGAGATATTTCATTTCCTAGCTACTCGTACTCGTGCGTTTACTCGAGACAGCACAGATGCGGGGGGATGCCATAGTCATCGGGAAGTCCATGTTAGCCGTCCGTAGCGGATCGGAGTTCGGATCAGTCACGTATATGTTCATGTGCATGCGTGCGTGCGTGGACTCGATGTTGGATAGGATTGTGTCACAAGTCGTGACTGATCTGTGGACAGGAGGGGTTTAGAACGGCTCTATGAACTCTAGTCCACAAACTTCACCGTGGAGCAGCTTCACAAAAGGCTAGAGTATGTGGCGCACCTCTTCAGATGCTCTCAAAACTCTATTTTTTTTTTGGAGCAGAGTTATATGGAGTTGAATCTGTTTGACTAAAAAACGTGAACCGGAGTTGAAAGACGTGTAATGGAGTGGTTCCAACCCCTTCAGAAAATGCAACATACTACCTTATATTTACTATTTTACAAAGGCAAGTGAGAGATCAGCAACAAAGGGAAAAGTTTATATTTTATCTTTCTGGACTATAACTGTAACCATTCCGCCTTGGGTTGAAGTGGTTTCGAAGGTGGATTTATCTTTTCTTTAGTTAAATTATAAATAATCCGGTAAACATTTCATGAGGTTTTTAAACCATAGAAAAGTGTCTCTAGGCTTTAAAAATTTTAAGAAAAATTCTAAAGATAGACAAGTATATGGAAAATCTAAATAAAATATTTTGAGCTTGTGAACATATATTTAGCTCTAGAAAAATAAAAGAATATAAAAAAATCTATAAAATTCCAAAATATTATAATCGACGTCTAAACCTGTTTTAGAATGATTTAAAAAATTGGATATTTTTCTATTTTCCTAGAGCTAATCATGATTTTTGGAAGTTTTTGTAGAGATATTTTTATGGGATCTAAATATTTTATTTTGGTTCATGTATCCCAATCTATCTCTTAGATATTTCTCAAAAAGTTTGGAAACTTAGAGAGATTTTTTATAGTTTTAAAATATTATCAAGTATTTACTGGATTTTTAACTAAAAACAAAACTGCCTCTTAACCATTTCAAACAGGGGGAGGGATGTAATTTGAACTATTTTTGAGAGTCTAGTGGGGTGGTGGTGGTGGTAAGATATCTAATTTTAAATTCAAGGAAAAAATAGACTATTGTGATATTGAAGGAGTTTCGCGCTTGTTCGGCTGCCTGTTTTTGGCTGGCTGGATCCCTTTTTTTTTTTCAGCCGAAGCAATGTTTTTCTCTTACAGAAAATCAACATGAACAGTGAAAACCAGCGTAAACAGTGTCAACTTTAGTCCAGCCGAACATCATCGAAATGACTTTTGCCACAAAGAAAACTCAAGGCCGGTAACTCCTGGTCTGCAGCTTGAGAAAAGCCTGCTAGCAGCCCAGCAGCAATCGGGCCACTAAACACCTTAAATATGCTTTATCAGAGAGCAGACCCATTATCGCTGTTTGAACAGGAAGTGACAATTTTACCCAAACAAATCTAAGTTGTTTTTGCGAATACAAATCTAAGTTGTTCAATCAACATTCGATGTCTACTAGAAAATGTGACTGATTGGTAAGCTAAATACCAGTGCTCTAATAAAGCAACAGATCTTTATTAAAAATCTTAATATAATTTCGTGCCAAATTTGAACTTATCTCAAACCGAAAAAGATATAGAATATATTAACAGGACAAATGCATGCAGTTCCATTTCTATCTTATTTTTCAAAAACCTTTATGCATTCATTGTGTATAACTAAGTAAGAAAGCCGAAGAAAAAAAAAATCATCATAGTCATATATTACTCCTGTATATGTACTTCTACATTGTCTTATTCTTTTGGTCACCGTGGTGAGCTGCAACTCCCTGTCCGTCGTGCACGTCGACACGGGCCGCGTGCCCTTGCCCCGTCTCGGCGCCCGCGCCGTCCGCCGCCGAGTTCTCCACCTCGGCCCTGACCACCTTCTCCATGGTCATGGCGCCGACGTCGGACGCGGCCCTGGCGACGGCGCCAACGGCGGCCGACACCCAGGCGGCGCCGCGGGACGCGTAGGGGCTGCCGGCCACGACCTCCCCGGCCGCGGAGAAGGCGCCCCAGGCGCGCTCCGTGACCTGGAACCGCTCGTCGACGCCGCGGGCCGCGGCCATGCCGAGGCTGAACTTGTCGCTGAGCCCCAGGCGGCGGTCCAGCGACGCCACCCGCGCCGTCGCCGTGGACAGCAGCTGCTGGTGCCGCCCGTCGAACGACTGCGCGCGCCGCAGCGCGTCCTTGCTCAGCACGAAGCCCCTGGCCAGCATGGTGCTCACCACCTCCTCCGCCTTCTTCACGGCCTCCCCGGTCGGCGTTCCCGGCGCCGCCGGTGACCTTGCTTCTGTATTGGAGTAGGCTTCCGGTGGCAGTTCGTAGTCTTCCACTGGTGCGATGTTCACAGGAACATCGCCGCACATGCTAGATCTTTGCAATCAAGAGGAGATCGAAAGGATTTACTGAAAGTTAAAAAGAAAAATGTTGAGAGATAGATGCTAGACGGACGCAAGCTAGGTGTGCATGCATACAGAGAGGAGCAGAGCTGTGTCAGCTCCATGGAACTCCTTGAAGGTGACATAAGCGACCTGAGACGTCTCCGAGTCCCTGCCATGATTTAGAGCAGAAACAAGCACATGGGAGTTGGGAAAAAATGTGCATGGTTTAGGACTTGGGAGTTGGCAAGGGAATCGATCACACCTTCGCATCTCGACGAAGTCGATCTCGCCGGAGAAGGAGAAGAACTCCTTCATGTTCTCCGCGGTCGCTGAGAGAGGCACGTTTGTCACCTTGATAGTTCTGACCTGAAGCAGAGAGAACACTAGATCAATCAATGAATGAGCTTTAGTTATTAGATTGTACTGTGCAGAACGAAACACATGTTACGTTGAAACACTGAATATGTTGCTGAACATTGGTCACTGATTTGATCTTTTTGCCAAAGAGAACAGTTTTTGTGGTATGACCGTATGGACATCGACTAGGTTCTGCAAAGGCCACAGCAAAGGCCAGCTAGCTGCTGCAGACGAAACCTCCAGAGTCGCTAAAACCGTAAACCAACCCAACTCACTGAGCCTAACAAATCCATATACTAGACAGTAGACACACGGGTTGGGTTGAAAATTAACCATAAGTCCATAACCCGGGAAACCCGGACCATGTACAGGCCTAAGTAGACGCAACAAAAACCACTAAAATTTTCCCCCTTGTAAAACACAGATAATATTGCCCGCCAAAAAAAACAAAAAACACATGAACGATATGAGCAGCAATGCAAGATATTGGTGGTGCAGGGAGATGGATCGTCTGACTCACGTCCGAGACATCGATGGTCCAATTGGGGGAAGCGCAGGGCTGTGGTGAAGGTTATGGTGATGCTGATGGTGATGATGTGCAAATTTCAGCTGGAGCGACTCCTATCCTCAAACAGCCAGGGTCCAGCCGGACCTGCATTAGCAGACATGCATGACGATCATCAGCTAATCAGGGCTTATTCATGTTTTACCATCTTCCTGATGAAGAAACTGAAGCAAGGCACCTAGAAAGCATACTGGCTGGGACTAAACCAAGTTCAGTTCCATTAATTGACTATTAATTTGTCTACTCATTAACGGTTCCTTCTTTGTGCATTGAGCAGACTGCAGACCAGTGCAAAGTTGGAAAATACAGTGATGAAAGAATGGGCCTCGTCAGTCTGGGTGCGTCCCTAGCAAGATGCCCTTCTCGTTCTGTACTGTAAGAAAATCTCATGGATCCGATCCTAGCTAAAAACAACCCGCTGTTACTAATGTAGTATGTATGATGAGTTGATGACGGGGGTTTTGTTAGTTTGTTCTCCACAACATTAGTAACATCAGTGAAATCGATCTCACTGCATGCATTGGTGTCTGCTTTCAGATTCTGAATTAAATCTCGTGTATGATATCACTGCATTTATTCCATGCATATTTCCATCACATCTCGTTTACTCAGGAAGGGAGAAAAACTATTCCATGATGGATTACCAAGGTAATACTGACCAACATCGACAAAATGCGCACATCAATCCGAACGCACTGAGAGATAAAATTGGGGGAAAAAAAGAACAGGTCGTAGATAACAACATGCAGCAGTACTCCAGTGCGATCACTCACCGCCATGAACGCACCAAGACGACGGAGCCGGGCTAAGCCACGGTGATGGATCGGATCGATTCGATCTGCGGTGACGCGGCAGGGCAGACGAGTGCCTGCTGCTCACCGGCGTGTTGCTGTCGTGTTGCTCACCGGCGTGTTCGTGTGGGAGGGAGAGGGAAATAGCGAATGGGAGAGTAAGTGGAGCAGCGTCTATGGCCGGCTCGGCCCAACTGTTTCGGGGGCTCGGGCCTATTAACCCTTTAGCAGAAACGGAGGCCTGCCATGGCCCATAAAGAAATATAAGCAAACAAAAAACTTTACGTCAGTACACCGGTTATTGTAGTTTCTCTCACGTGGTCTTCAATTTTTTCTTTATTTAGTTGTTTTATCAAATATTTAGAAATAGCAGACCACTGATCATAAAACACAATATGTCACCTCCGGGCCGGGGTATGTGCTTATTATTATTAGAGTACGTTCATTTTCCCATACTGCACGGTCACTGCTACTGGTTTGGTTTTTGCAGGCAACCGTATTGGGTTATCGTAGGCGGACCTTCAATTAACCGCCTGCGTTAATACCACTTTACGGAGGCCGGCGTTAATCCTATTAACGCAGGTGGTTCTCTCAAGGCGGCTGCTTGCGTTAATATTCTTAACGAAGGCGGCCAGTAGAAGAAGCCCGCCATCGAGGCCGTCCGCCTCCGTTAATTGATTAGCAGAGGTAGCTGCATACAAGGCGCCCGTCTTCGTTAACTCTTGTCCAGATTCAAAAATATTCATTTGCTGCCATTTTATTTGAATTCTGTTTTCATAATTTAAACACAGACACAAATAAATATACCGAGAACCAAGACAATACGCATGCATAAAGCGCGCACGCGCACACACACACACACACATACACATATCATATTGGTGTCTCGTTATCGTCATAGCACACATTTATGTATGATGAAGCTACATATGTCCGCTACGGTTCTTGTTACGCACTTCTCGTCGATTCGTCTCCTTTCCCACCATCTTTGTTAATTCATTAGCACCCCGTAGCTGATGCTGAACTTCTCGGACTCCATGAGGTACTCGCAACTGTAGAATCAACATAGTAGTCCCTGGAGGTTTTTTGACGCACTACACGATATAATACTACACGATTTAATTTGTACCACATACGACTTGATACGTACCGAGATGTTGCGCCTAATGGCTATATTGTGGCCATTCTTTGCCTTGTTCTGCTCACTTCTTATGTCGACAGATTAGGGATCCTCAATTTACATCCTGTATGCGTTGTATGAAAACAATGGGAGTCAACAACAAATTCAATATGATTATTTGTGTAAAAGAATAAGTATTGTCATTTACAAGTTCAATACGCTCTCAAATTCCTTGTATGACTCATTTGGGTAATCCAAAGAGTCCAATACAACCGCAGATGCAGCTGAGGATAGATTATGAATGTAATCCAGTAGCCGCTGTTGCCCGGACTGCAAAATTCAAATAATACAAGTTTAAACTAGCTACATATACGATTCAACTAGCCTGACTTACCCGAATCAGTAGGGGGCAAGTAGACACCCATGTTCCTCGATGGAGTTCATGCAATTATAGATGTATGTTGCCACCTGATACTTAAGGGTGTTGCACAGAGTTTTCCGGAATTATCGTCTCTCTTCCGTGTTCATGCCCTTAAGGTCTGTAGCATCTTCTAGCAACTCGTAACCCGTGATGCATCTGTAGTTAATCTTCGTCGGAGAGAGGTAAATAAGGTTTTTCTTCATTTCTTTGCAGATGTGGTACTGCATCCTGCAAGGACAAATCATGCCAGTTATCTTCTTCCTAAAGTACCTATAAAGATGCAATGGAGTGAAATATATAGCTTGTAATTAACTTATAGGGCTAACAAGGTGACTTGAGCGATGTCGAGATCCTTGCGCCGTAGCAGTCTATGCATGTCATGGAAATCTATGATGATTTTGACATCCTTGGCCAGCTTGAATGCTTCCTTTGGGACATGTCCAACGAAGGAGTCTAGGCCTGGTTTCACCGCTACCATGTACCGACGATGGAACCTCCTTGTTTCCCATGGCTACTCTAAGAGCTGTCCCAAGGGAAGCACGGACTTGCCAGGCTCGTAGTTTTCTGAATCATCTAAAAGGTTCCATCCAACCGGTGACCGTATCCTATTTCACGGCTTGGGAGTGAAAAACTCTACTAATATCTCCACACATGTTGGACTATGACTACGATTGCAAGAAATGTACCTTTCAAACTTAGTTGAGCTTTTGTACATTTTGGCATGTTTGTTGACCGCCCACTACACCTTGGTGTGGTTGATAGTAGTTGGTTTAGGATCCTTCGTTTGCACGGTACTTGTCGTCGGGGGAATGAATGCTGTGGTATACTCTTGTGGACCCTTTGTTGGCGGGGGAGGGCATGGTGCGGTTTTCTCCTATGGATCATTTGCCGGTGGGGGAGTGCATGGTGGTGCCGTAGTTTCCTCTTGTGGATTGCTCATGAGTACCATCTAGGGGTCGCTGCTGGTGAGTACATTGACAATTTGGCCCATATAATCTCCTTCATTGTGTCCTCGCGCGCTTTCTGTACGAGCCTTTCGTTGTATCACTGCCTTGTCCTGTATGAGCTCGTGTCGGATGACCAAGCATCCACATCCCTCTAGCTTATTCTCGAGGACATGCCTCGAACATGGTCGCATGCTTGGGGTTTCCTAGTGCCTCGGAGAGCTGGTCCCTCTCTCTACGAGGGTTGGACAATCCTCTTTACTTGGCAGCAGTGATCGCTAGCATCCTCACCTCCGCCTCCTCGGTCTGTTGCTCATTGAATATCGTCTTCCCTTCCTACAACCGTTTTGGCTTGGGGGCTTTGAGGTAGTCCCTTGTCCTCTCATTGAGGCCCTCATACTCTATTGGTAGTCTAGCCTCAGTTGCCTCCCTTTCTTCCACCTGCCATATCTTCTTCTTAGCGGCGTACCCTGTAGTGCCTAGGTGGTGGTAGTACACATTCTTCTTCGTGAGTGCGGAGAACTTCTCGCCCTTGGCCTTTCCTTCTTTGTTTGTTCATTCTTGGATGAATGTTTCCCAAATCTGAGGTGTGATGAACTTGTATTCGTCAAAGGATTGCTTCCCTTTCTTGATGTAATTGCTTTTGAGCATCCACTTGAAATGGTGATGGAATTTCTCACAGGTACTCAACACGCACGCCTTGATCAGATCTTCATTGGTGCCCTTTGGCTATGTGAAACTCCTCCTGTCCTCTTCCCACATATAGGTCTTCAAGTGATCTGGGACGTGCTTCCAATGGCTGTATGTGACAGGCACCTTCTCCTCTACTACCACACCGCATGTGTTGCTGAATATGCTGAAGACATTAGTTGGCTTCATGGGCTCTCCCTTCCTCCTGACCTGGTGTATCGCTTGCACCTCTATGTGCAGCAGATGCCTACCATGCTAACCTCGTCTTTCTTAACCCGACCAGACGTATTTGTTGTTGAAGAAGTCACCATGGAGGCAACAGGTTCTTCACTTTCATCGTCATTGAAGTCCAAACAAAGAGGCACTGGCATTACCTATCGAGGACAAGAACTTGCATTATATATTAGCTGGATGCCACTACACCATGACACACAATTGCCTACAGTTATCTATTGGCAAAAGGTGGGTTTCTGCTACACATTTTGTGTTGGCAATTTTATGAGTTTTTAACGTCAATTCATCTGTCAGTAAAAAGGCTATAGGACCACAAGTTATATGTCTGACATTTCCCTACTGACACAAAAACTGTTGGTGAATTTTTTCTAGGCTTAATAAATGTTGGCGTAGCCTGAATGGTACCACTGTCAGCATAGGTATACCTTTTGGCTACACCATAAGCGTCGGCGATTCTTTTAAATGTCAGCAAAACTTTCGCCAACTGCTTCTACAACAACTGTTTCTAAACTGTCGGCAAAGCTTATGGTGGGAGGCTATCTATCGGGAAAGGTACCCTTTGCCCACTTTGAAAAGTGTCAGCAAAGTTGGGTCGTGTTATAGTGCACTCGAACATTGTCTTAACGTGCACTACTGTACCTTCAGCCGATTTTGTTTGACATCTTCATTTGGATCCTCTTGTGGCTCTACGTGAGGTCCTTGCACTTCGGCATCTGCCCTCAGATCATAGTCCGGATCGTCCTCTTCCCCTCCACGAGGTCTCTTCTGTGGCGTCGGTGTAAGCTCCTCGCACTCGTATTCAATGCTTTATGAGCCGTGGTCACTTGGACCAGGGATAGGCGTGCGCCATTCTTTGATAGGTAAGTTTCTCTCCAGATGTTCTTCTTCCCCACCTTGACTGGTTGACAAACTCGCCATTGCAAGTTAGGATTACAGCAGCAGAGAGGTATACAATTTAGTTATATGGAAAGAAGTACATAATTATCACCAATATCTCCAATTAGCGAACATGAGAGGAGAATGGAGACAGCCGAGGACTTAGAAGAGAGGAGAGAAAAGCAGCAGAAGATAGAGCATCAGCCAAGCAACCAAAATTTGAGCCAGCAGCAGATAGAGCACCAGACAAGCAGCCATACAGAAGATAGAGTAGCAGCCAAGCAGAACATAGAGCAGCAGCCAAGCACTAGAGTATAAGTTAGTTCCAAATCTGAACTTTATTAGTTGTTTCATCAATCATAGGGAAAAATATTTTGCCTGAACAACTAGTATAGCAGGATAGCACACCGAGCGAAACATGTACATCTTCTCCATGAGTGGAACAGGTTCCACATGTAAGCAAAAATAATGATAGCAGAGCAGCAGCAGGCCATGGAAGAAGATTCACAGTCTAAGCCTGCTGAAAGATGATTCAGCAAGCAATTAATGGCAACATATATGCCAGTGAACCAAATAATGAAAGGCAAGCATTAACAGAAACATATATGGTAAATAAGGCAACAACTGGCTGGGCTTTGCTGCAGCTGGGATGAGGACCCAAGAAGAGAGAAGAGATCAGAGACACAAGATACCAGACACCAGAAAACTGGAATCAGAAGGCTAATAAAATGGGGGTAGTCAGCTAATAAAATCTAGGAACCAACTGGACAGATTAGATTGGATCCAACTACTGTTCGGGAAGCCATAATTTTTCATCTAGGTAGACCTTTGCAATTTTTCATCTAGATTGGATCCAACTGAAGTTCAGCAAACAATCTGTTTGCAAATTAATGAAACAATAGGCAGTGGCGGAGACCAAAGCCCAACTCCAACTAAGCACATTAACTCATTGAGCCTCAAACCTGAATGAGTCCACAAAAGAACTAAATCCAGATAAGATAAGAGAAATAAAAAAATTCTTGTTCCCAATTTAGCACCTAAACTTTAAATCTTCCTTACCTGGCCTTCCTTGGAAGTCTTGTTCTCAAAATGACACTACCATCCATTTAGACCACCCCTACCGTGAACTGTCATGTGGGGCCACATGCAAAAGACAAGAATGCTCTTGTCTTCTCAATTCAATTATAGGGAAAAGAAAAAAGTCCATTCGTTCACGCGAGCGTACGAGTGGCTGGGACCTGCGGGTGGCGACGTGGTCACCGCAAACACCACGCGCGACCCCCGTGCGGCCCCTCCTGGCACCGGCGTGTCCGTCGCGGCAGCTCCCAGGCCCCTCCCAGTGCGCCCTGATGCTCATACAACCACGGACTGATGAAACCTGTCTCGTTCACTCGGTGGCGCCGGCGGCGCTCTCAGGCGGCCCGGTGGAGGCACTCAACGGCTCAAGGTGGCTCCAGCCTGTGCTCGCTCCCCATCCTGGCATCTCCAGATCCCGCTCTTGCCTCCCTAATCCCTACGCCGGCGGTGGCCCTGTGCTCGGGCGGTCGGGCTCCTTGGAAGACGACCGCAGCCTGCAGCAGCCGGCCAGCCACGCCGGCGGCTAGACGCCCAGCCGGCCAGCGCGGCTGCGCGCCTACGGCCTCTGCTGCCCCAGTGCCCCTTGCGGCTAGGCCTGGGCAGATTACCTTTCACTTAATTTATTTTAATTGGAGGTTGTTTATGCTTTTTTGCATAGAGTACATCCCAATGCTTCCATTCTTTAGACCACAGAGGTGTTGCAACTTTAGTGCACCAAAGGAGATGTGAATTCCGGAATAAATATGTGCAGATACACTGAACATGCCAAGATGACATCTTTTTTATTTTATGAACTGAGAAATACTGGAACCCAGTTGTATGACTCTTAGAAAGACAGTCAATTTGATGCTTTTTTTTTTTGAAGAGGTTCAAGACAGAACAATTCCATTATCTAAAAAAACACAGTTTATCTTTGCAGATTCACAAAAAACCCCTTATGTATCGACGAGTCATATGGGCAGTGGCCTTCATTCTCTTGTGGGTATACTTGTACCCTCCTTAGGTTTATTTGACTTAAACATTTTGAAAAGTCGCACTCTTGATTATGAGAACATTCATGACATCTGGCTCCATACTATTTGTGTGGTGAAGGGTTTGTGGAAAATCAAGCTCCACCCTTATGCTTATGTTCATGCTAATGATTAAACTTATGTTATGCTAGCTAGTAGCTTAGTAGGAAATCTTTTCTTTTATGTGTAAATGCCTTTAGGAAAATGAAACTTTATACCTTGCTCATGGCAAATACATACTCCTTTGTACATTAGAGCATCTCCAAGAGTACCCAATATTTTCTTCCAAAAAACATGTAGTTTTACGACTCCTAAAAAAGTATTGGAAGGAATAAAGAAGGCTATCTCCAAGAGTTTCTAATAATCCACTCCTAAAATATAAAAGATAATTTTACAAAAGGAATCCTATATATTTCTAAATTATCCTAACCACTTTTATATATTCTTTCCCTGTTGTACATTTGCATCAGAAACCCTTTTCTACTCTTTATTCTTTCCATGCCCTTCCACCTTTAGATTGGCCGACAAACATGCGCGGGGAGAGAAGATATGCCGCGCGACTCGGAAGCGCGTAATTTACGCAGAACATGGTGACTTTTCTCAAGTTCTAAAAGATTAGGAGGATGGATTAGGAGTTGTTCGAGAGGGGTTTGTTCTCATCTTGCTAAAAACCAAGGATTAGGAAGGGATTTAGGGAACTCTTGGAGATGCTCTTATTTAGGTAACTCCTACGTAATACAATCCTATACTCACAGTGCCACCGTTAAGTTGTTTTGCAGGAACCTAGTGAATTATGGTGGCCACGTCAACCCACAAGAGCCGGCAAATTGGGTGAATGGTAAGATTCCATCCAAGTTAATGTGGTTATAGGCAAAGGCGTCCACTTTTAGTAACTAGTTAACATTTAGTCGCAACGCAGGACTTCTCAACCTTGATGAAACAGGTAGGATTGCCATCCATGTTCACATATCACATATATGTTAGTTATGTGTTGAAAGTATGGCCCCGGATATCCTAGCCGAAATGGAAATTGACCTGTGAACTGAGGGTGGGCCGGTTCGACTACTCGGGAGGCCTAACCAGATAAGGATACTCCATCTACTTGGCAGACAAGACATAGATCGACCTAGGGGAAAACTTTGTATTTGAGTCCCTTGATTTACGTAGATCAGACTAGATCTCCATGTAACAAATTTGGAAATGCAATTTAGACATTTGGGGATTCCTCGGTAAACCCTATCTATGGACTATAAACATAGGGTGTATTATCCGGTCAGCAGATTCATTCTCCACCTTCATCAGCACCCCGCTCCTAGTGCATGGCACACAACAATGATGCTCCTGTTCAACTGGACGTAGGGCACCCCGTTACTGAAACAGTATAAACCCGTGCCCTGTGTACTATCCCTCTGGTTTGCTTAGCGCAATAAGATGCATCACTAGTTGGATGCAAAATTCACCAACAGTTGGCGCACCAGGTAGAAGCCATCACATGCAGTTTCGTCTATATGGATTAGATGTGTTCCTTCATCATCGGCGTCGACGATTTGGCTCTGCGTGATGGCACCGCCTTTGGCAGCCTCAACTTTATTATTGATTGAGCACCACACATTGGCAAGCAGCGGTTCACCGTACCGCAACACTCGTCTTCCCTCAGCGGCACGCGACAACCCGCCATGACATTCATTTTCCAACGGCAGGACGTGGCAGCCAGCTATGACCCTCATCTTCCCGTAATGGCACCATGGCCCTAATACATGACGAAATCAAAATAAAAAAAGGTGTGGATGAAACACGGGATTCAAATGATTATGTTATGGCCTTGTCAATTTACAAATACAAATTGACAATATTTCTATTTTTTCACTAACACACACACACTCTCTCTCTCTATAACTCTAGAGCCTACATTTAAATAACAAAAATAAAATGTGTAACGAAGATCTTAATAAAAAATGTATAAAGAAATTAGGATTCTAGTTACTACGTAACGGTCTTCTCGCTTTACAAACAAATATGGAAATATTTTAGTTTTCTTTTTGTACATGAACACTATCTTTCTCCCCATCTAGATCTAGATCCAATCACTACGAGATACAGTCGTTTCGCCGAGTGCCAGGGGCAGTCGGCAATGGCCCAAAAACACTCGGCAACTGCTTTGCCGAGTGTAACACTCGGCATACAACACGCGGCATTTTTTTGTCGACAAACAACTATTTGCCGAGTGCTTTTTGTCGGGCACTCGGCAAAGCCTTTGCCGAGTCCGGAAAAGCACTCGGCAAAGATTTACACTTGGCAAAATGAAAATGCGAAAGAAACCCAAAAATAATAGTAAAATTGTTCAATTTTTTTTCGGGGGAGGCCGCCACCAGCCAGCGCCCGCCCGTCTTCATCGAAGTCGGTGCATTTTTTGCGCTAAATTTGCGGCTAACGCACGGCTAACGCAGCCAGTGGGATTCGAACTCACGACCTCTCCCTCGCGTGTCAGCTGCTCTACCACTGCACTACACTTTTACTTGTGTCTAAGATTCCGTTATCTATCCTCATATATTATACTAAACCGAGAGTAAATTGCTTTTTTGAGGCCCTAAACGAATTCAAATCAAAAAGTGGTCAACTAAAAAGTTCCATAACTTTCTGAGATCTACAATTTTCATTTAGGAAGTTTTTCCATCCGAGGTCGTTTCAAAAATTCGAATTTCAAATTTGAGAGATTCAAACGTAGTTTTGCATGATAAGATGATTTCAAATCAAAAAGTTGTCAACTACATAGTTTCATAACTTTTGGAGATCTACAATTTTCATTCAGTAAGTTTTTCCATCCGAGGTCTTTTGAAAAATTCAAATTTTAAAATTTTCAAATTCAAACGTCGTTTTTGCATGACAAGATGATTTCAAATCAAAATGTTGCCAACTACAAAATTTCATAACTTCTCAAGATCTACAAAGTTTATTTTGGTCATTTGTTCATCCGACATAGTGGTAGTAACATTGTTCACAAATCTTATATATCTCTCTTCTACTTTCATGAAACTAATATAAGAGATATGAGAGATGTAGATTTTATGAACAACGTTATTGTCGCTTTGTCAAATGAAGAAATGACCAAAATAAACTTTGTAGATCTTGATAAGTTATACAACTTTGTAGTTGAAAAGTTTTTCATTTGAATTCATTTAGGGCCTCAAAAATTGCTTTGAAAACCTGATTTGCCGAGGGTCAAAAAAAATGCACACGGCAAAATGCCTCTTTGCCGAGTGCCAAAACAAAGGCACTCGGCAAAATACATCTTTGCCGAGTGCCAGAAAAAGGCACTCGGCAAAGACGCATTTTGCCGTGTGCCGAAAAATAGCACTCGACAAAATACATATTTGCCGAGTGCCAGAAAAAAGGCACTCGGCAAAGACGCATTTTGACGTGTGCCGAAAAATAGCACTCGGCAAAATATATCTTTGCCGAGTGCCAGAAAAAAGGCACTCGGCAAAGACGCATTTTGCCATGTGCCATCGAGTGTTTTTTTTGCCGAGTGTATTTTATTTGGCACTCGGCAAAGACCGTCTTTGCCGAGTGCCCGATAAAATACACTCGGCAAAGCCTCCGGCACTCAGCAAAGTGCCGGTTTTTGGTAGTGAATTCTAGCAACCTACTAAAAAAATCCCCATTTATGGTGAACGTGGTAGAGAATATAAATCATGAAATTGAAACAGCACGAAAATTTACATAGGTGGGCCATTTAAGGTGGCACACATCAGCTGCATTAATAGCCCTCCTCTATCATGGATTAACAGAGGCCAGCCTTCGCCTTGGGCCCCCTTGGCCATTTGTGCAAGAAGTGCCTAAGACCATCCGCCTTTGTAGTTCCTTTAAATTTGCTAGTCTCACGAATTTGATTTTGTTGTAATGTTGGGTGACCTTTTAAGAGTTAAATAATGGAGGTGCAAGTAGTTTCTTGGCCTCATGATATCCAAAATTTCATTTCAACAACCCCCATCTACAAATCCACCACAACTCCAGTTGTGTTCACATTCCGCCTCATACATTCAACCATTAAAAAATATAACTATTATATATATTAGTACCTCCATCTCTAAATAAGTATATTTCTTGATACGCAACTATAAAAGATTTATATTTTCTGCAGCAATTTTTTTTCCAACAATAAAAAATTGAAAACACTAGCTCACCTTTGCCGTACAAGACAAGACATAAATGCACCATAAAGATATACCAAATAAAATATATGACTTTTGTTTCACCTGTCATGCTTTCCCTCCTTCATGTTTGCTCTCCTCCTCCTAGCCCATCTTCATCCACTGTGTCATTCCCCATTCCCCCTCTAGCCTCAAAGCCTAGAAATTCTCAAATCCAGGATCTTTGTTGACAACCAAAAATGTCCATTTTGTGAAGTTGTCAAAATGTGAAATGGACTTCACCATTGCATTCCTCTCGTCGAGATGGTCAAAAAACATATATGGAACGTCTAATTTGAAGTCCGGATGAAGGAGTTATGCTCTCGGAAAGATGCCTCGTTGTCGGGAATTCCGACCCAAGTCGGGACTTCCGAGAAGCCTGAAGAAATCTGCCCGGGTGTCTGGGGTTATCCCTACGTCAGGAGTTCCGACAAAAGTCGGAAGTTCCGACTGTCGAGAGTTCCGACCCGAGTTGGGACTTCCGACATATCTGACAGAAAATCCTATTCGGATCTGGCCTTTTAGATTCCGATCCGAACTATTCCAAACTCGTGGGAAACTTGGAAAATAAGGCTTGGAGAGGTTTTCTACTGGGATAAGACCACCCCCCTCTATATATATGAGAGGATCATGGCCGATTGAGTTACCATCTATCCAATCATCAAACAAATCAATCTACTCCCTCTACTCCAACCCTTTTTACCCTCTTCTCCAACCCCCATGCTGTTCATCCCTTGATCCGATGACCAAGGATGGCGTCCTATGCTTGCCGGCTGACCTAGGCAATCCGACGACGTCCTTGCCCTGACAGGGTCCCTCCCGGGCGAGAGCTTCGACGGTTTTTTGCTAGTTTGCCTAAAAACTAGCCGGTTCTTCATCACGTAATCACGTTGGTTATCCTTTGGTGGTTTACTTGTAAACCTCTCCGTTCTTCACCACAAAAGAGTGACATCCTCGCTGCGTTCTTTGGTCCGTAGCGGCTTGGGCGTCCAAGGCCCTATTGGTGTTTGATTCGGATCACTTCCGACGTCAGCACACTTTTTGGCGACTCCGCTAGAGACGATTGGTTCGGCTATCTCTTATAGCTGATCTCTCTGACCTAGCCTTACTCCTCGTTAATATATCTTCTTGAGCTCGCCATTACCGTTGCATCTGGCCCAAAAGGCCGATCGCATCTGGTTTTGACCTCCTGTGATCTTGTTTGCGATTTTGCAACAAGTTGCGCTGCTTATTGGAAAATTCAGCAAGGCGGTCAAGTTATAAATCATGAAGTACCAAGGTGTTGCATCACAATATTACTACAATCACCCTGAGGTACAACTTGGAAATGCATCTTATGATCCTAATAGTTATTTTGCAAGTTCTATGCACTCTCATGTTGGTGTTGCTAGCTGTAATGATACTAGATATGTTATATCGGCTAATACTTTTGTTAATGCTTCTCATCATACACATCATAATTATGAATATTATGGTCAAGAGCCAATGCATGTTGTAAATTCTTCGAGTTTTGATGCTACTAGCAACATACAACACGTAAATTGTTATTCATCGGCTATAAGTTCACAATATGTGGTTCCACCACAAGACATGCCGATGAATGAGAGAATTGGCTATAACAATGCTAATTATTTAGCCAATTGCTCTGAAAATTCAGCACCATATGCCAATGCTCATATTCATAATTCGGCTCCATATGTTACTCCCAACTCGAGCCGAATTAATGAAAATTCAGCAAGGTGTTTAAGTGCTAATACTTATGATTCGGCTTCACGTGTTACTAGTAACCATAGCCGAATGAATGAAAATTCAGCACCTTATGCAAAGATCAATGCCCACAATTCGGCTTTGTATTTCGCTCATGACCATAGCCGAATTAGTGAAATTTCAGCAAGGCATTCGGGTGCAAAAACTCGTGATTTGGCTCCACATATTGCTAATAATTATAGCCGAATCAATGAAAATTCAGCAATGTGTGCACTTATAAACAATCATGATTCGGCTTCATTTGTTGCTCTCAAATCAAGCCGAATCGATGAAGATTTAGACCATGCTAGGAATTCATATGGTTCCTCTAAATGGAAGGTGCCCACTTATCATAGACCGTACCCATTATGCTATGATTACTTAAAAACTCCTAATGGTTGGTGGGTACCTGATTTTTATGAATTTAGTGGCGAAGATGATAAAACCACTATAGAACATATTAGTATATATCTCTCACAGCTAGGTTTTGCCGGTAAAGAAGACTATATGAGAGTGCGTAATTTTCCTTTATCTCTCACCGGTATTACATTTGCATGGTTTACATCTTTGCCGCAATGTACTATTGGTTCATGGTCTCAATTAGAGGAGCAATTCTATGAATATTTTGGAAAGACTAATGAGAAAAGGCCGATCACAGTTGAGTCATCGATTCAAAGAGGATTGCTAGTGGGCATGAAAGAAATAATTGATTCTGATGTAAGCAAAGGTTCGGCTATAAAAGCCGAACAATACAATATCCTTTTTGAATCAATCACATCTCAAAAAACAAGTCTTGCTATAGAAAAGCATGGAAAACACCTGAAACCAGCTAGACTTGATTTTTCAGGAGCTAAAGGGGTTGTACACTTATCTAGTAATTACCGCATCATTGATGGAGATCAAATCCCTACAAGCAACAAAGGAGGCCTGCCTGCCTACTCAGAATCGTCTGAGCCAACTTCAATGTCAGTTGAGCCGATTGCCGCCTGCCCTGAGTCAGGTAGGCCGACTACCTTTGTCGCCATCCCTGAGTCGGCTAGGTCGACTTCCCAGTCGACCAAGCCGACAGCCCCTGCTAGTGCCCAAGTCGGCCTAGCCAGCTTCCAGTCGGCTAAGTCGGCTTTCTCGGTCTCGGCAGCTATTGATGCATCTTTGGATGATTCGGCACCTATTGTTGATCATTCTCTGGATATGAAGAGCAACATCATGCAAATCAGGGACATGCACTTTTCCAACATGATCAACAAGGTAGAAAACACAAATATTTTGCTCAAATTCCAATCTGGTCATACTATTTCAATTTCTGCATCTATTAGAGATATCCTTGCTAATTGTTATAATAGACCGATTGAGAATAGCAATTTATTTGTTGATAATAAAATAAATTCAGATTCTATCGGCCAAGGCATTGTTCCATATGGCAAGGCCGATAGTGGTAATTCATTAAAGTTAAAGCTTCATGTAAGCAATTGCAAAGGTGTGGCCGAATGGATTGATAATAAATCCGATCCATTCGTTTGCCCAGCTTTAAAGCCAACTCCACAAAAGAATTGGCTCAAGAAATCAAAGTACACCTTTGACTTTACTTTTTGTGATCATATCTTTGATATCCTACTTAAGAATAATTTTATTAGAATCATTGATCACAATGCTTTGCCATCTATTCAAAACTTAGAAGAGCTTACATATTGCAAATGGCATAATTCATCCGATCATAATACTTCTGATTGCAACGTGTTTCATCGAGTCATCCAATCGGCCATTGATAAAGGATGATTGAGATTTTCTGAAGCTCAACACATAGACCAATTGGATTCAATTGGTCTTGATGGCAAATAGGTTTCGAATCGGCTTGCATTAGCTGATTCACTCAAAGCTCAAAGATTGAACGCCCAAGAGAGAGATGTGGAGCCCTCAAGTGAAGGTGAGGTTGTTTTTGATAAATTGCAAATAGAAGATATTCCAGAGGACATCAAAGTTATCACAGTTCCAGAAGACTCTAGGGGCAACTGAAATCTCTCCAACCAAAGCAAAAGCCGATTGATCTCGTTGAGCAAGGGGAATCGGCTAAGGATCCTCCTTTGGAGCATGTCTGTCAAGATGGGGAGAAGGAGGATGCTTGTAAAGCTAATGGAGGTAAAGGCCATGACAAACAAAGAAGTAAAAGGCAGAAACTCAGCTTTGAGGAACTTCTAGCTAAATATGAGAAGATAGGAGAAGCAAATGTCACCAGTCGGCCAAAGAAATTCCATTCATCAAAATTGCCTCCAAAGCGCAAGTCTCAAGAGTGGAATTGGCAAGGAGATAAACCTCACGCAGCAGTAACATATTCTCCTTTTATGCAGCCAATTCCCATGTCGTATGGACCACAACCCACATATTTTTGTCCTTATTCATCTTGGGGCTAGTTTGATGAAGAGGCACATGTTCCACCATATTTGAGGCCAGAATATGTAGAGTATGCAGCTCCTAGACATTCAAAGAGATCACCATCTTGTAAAGACCATTTTGATCAAAATTGGTCTAGAGCTCAACCAAAGAAGGTGGTAAAACAAGTTTACCGCGTGAAGTATGATGGCCGAAAGAAGAAAAGTTTAGATCTGAATTCAACTATTGAAAAGCCAATTACATTGCTGAAAAATCCGGCTATTGATGGTAAAGAAGTGAGAAAATCATCTATTAATATTCTAGGTGCCAAATCTAAACAAAAGAAGGTGGGAGTGCCCAAAATCAAGAAAGATTTGCCGCTGTCCAAAATAGAAATAAAACCGATATGCTCAATCGGTTTACCAAAGTGGCAAGAAAACAAGCTACAAAAGCTTTGTGCAGAGAGGCTAAAAGGAAAAGGCTTGGCATGGGTTCCTAAAGGAAGTATTCAAGCCCAGAAGGATGATGTTCAAACAAGTGGTGTACAAAAACAAAGGAGAGGAGATTCAAGAAACAATTGCCAAGTTGGAGGTTTGCACCAAATCATCAAAATCATTGGTCATGGCATCTTCCATACTATCTGCCTATGCCTATGTGGAATTCATCCCCTAGTATGCATGGTTATCCCTCAGCTCTTTATTTTGATCCTTGTTGTGGATCTTTATGTTATGGAGGGTTGACAAATTATTTTACTTACCAATGATCGAGAGCTGAAATATTTTGTTTTGGCTATGCATATTTATGTGGATGAATTCATATGGCCGATATTTTGATATCGCCCTTAGCATAGAAATATAGCCGATGAATGTTTGCAACCATCGTGCTATTAGAAATCCCCCTGGAATTTACTTTGATGGCCTTAGGGCCTGGGGGGCGTGATATATGCATTTTGGTTTACTTTATGGATGTGACAATATGATTAGTCGGCTTGCAAATAAGGCTAAAGTGTTGGCATAATCATTATTTCTCACAATGGTGCTATTGGAGATATCAAGCCGATTAAGATTATATCTGCACCAACATTTGAGCCGAATGTGAAGTTTTCTTATTCGGCTTGGCCATATTGCAATCCATGGGGTATAACATGTTGAAGCCTGTGGTGATTCCTTGCTGGTGGTACAACAAGTTGCTAGTAAATTTCAATGTTTAGAAGGGTCACTAAGAACTTGTCTTAATGCTTGCCTTGATATTATTGACTATTTTGCTGAATTCCGAATTCGGCATATTCCGAGGCATGAAAATCAAAAGGCCAACATGTTAGCTCAACAAGCATCTGGCTATGATGTCAGTGGACATAATTTCCATATATCAAGAATAGCCGATGCATTAAGATTTCAATTTTTCCTGTGTAGGTACAGACCAGTCGGCTAAGCTGACTAACCAAGTCGGTTCAGCCGACTACTCTTCTGTTGTGGCCAAGTCGGCTAAGCCGACACCTCCAAATCGATTAAGCCTACTGGCCCTGTTGGATCAGCCGACTCCCCTGTGACCAGCCTGGTCAATTCATCGGAGAAGCTATCAAATCGGCCTGATATAACTTCTAGTGATATTGGGGCTGATTTAGAAGATTGGAGGACTCCCTTGTTGAGATATCTACATGATCCAAGTGCCAAAATTGATAAAAGTGTTCAGCGGAGCGTTTTCAAATATGTATTGCATAATGATGAGCTCTATCAAAGAACCACCAAAGATTTGCTGCTTAAGTGCTTGGGATTAGATCAGGCAAGAGTGGCTATGGGAGAAGTCTATGAAGGCATATGTGGTATGCATCAATCGGCTCCGAAGATGAAGTGGTTATTGCATAGAGCTGGTTTCTATTGGCCTACTATGATGGCCGATTGTTTTCGCTACTACAAAGGTTGCGAAGAGTGCCAGAAGTTTGAAAATATTCAGCTTATGCCTGCTGCTGTGCTTCATCCTATCATCAAACCATGGCCTTTTTGTGGTTGGGGGCTAGACTTCATTGGCCAAATACATCCCCCATCTTCAAAGGGACACCGATTTGTGTTAGTTGCTACGGATTACTTTACTAAGTGGACCGAGGGAGTTCCTTTGAAGAATATGACACACAAGGAAGTAATTGAGTTCATCACTGAGCATATTATTCATAGATTCGGCATCCCTCAAACGTTAACTATAGATCAAGGGACATCATTTGTGTCCAAAAGAGGTGAGGGAATTTGTCGAATTATATAAGATCAAGTTGCTCAATTCATCTCCATACTATGCTCAAGCCAATGGCCAAGCTCAGTCTAGTAATAAGACTTTGATCAAGTTCATCAAAAAGAAAATTGAGGAGAATCCAAGGAGATGGCATGAAGTTTTGTTTGAGGCTCTACGGGCACATCGCATTTCAAGACATGGTGCTACAAAGGTTACTCCTTTTGAGTTAGTATATGGTCAAGAGGCCGTGTTGCCTATCGAAGTGAATTTGGATGCATATAGGCTTGCTAAACATAATGATTTATCAGTTGTTGTGTATCATGATTTGATGATGGATAACATCGATGAGGTGACTGATGTGAGATTAAATGCTCTCAAGGAAATAGAGAAAGATAAAGCTCGAGTTGCCAAAGCATACAACAAGAAAGTCAGGAGCAAATCCTTCCAAGTGGGAGAATTGGTGTGGAAAACCATACTACCAATTGGATCGAAGAGCAATCAGTTTGGCAAGTGGTCACCAAATTGGGAAGGTTCTTACAAAGTGGTCAAAGTTATATTTAGAAATTCATATGTGCTTGAGACATTGCAAGGTGAACGTCTCACGAGCGCATTCAATGGGAGGTACTTGAAAAGGTACTTTCCAAGTGTTTGGCAAGAAGCCTAAGTGTTCACCAAACAATGGCCGATACATGTATCGCCCTTAGAAAAAGTGGCTGATGTATACATCGCCCTTAGTCACTAAGCAGCCGATGAGATGGGTATCGTCGCTGTTTGGTTTTGAATAAGTGTTTTCAGGTTCATGCATCATTCACCTAAAAACAAGGGGGGCATATGTTGACAACCAAAAATGTCCATTTTGTGAAGTTGTCAAAATGTGAAATGGACTTCACCATTGCGTTCCTCTCATCGAGATGGTCAAAAAACATATATGGAACGTCTAATTTGAAGTCCGAATGAAGGAGTTATGCTCTCGGAAAGATGCCTCGTTGTCGGGAGTTCCGACCCAAGTCGGGACTTCCGACTGTCGGAAGTTTCGACGGGTGTCGGGACTTCCGGGAAGCCTGAAGAAATCTGCCCGAGTGTCTGGGGTTATCCCTACGTCAGGAGTTCCAACAAAAGTTGGAAGTTCCGACTGTCGGGAGTTCCGACCCGAGTCGGGACTTCCGACATATCTGACAGAAAATCCTATTCGGATCTGGCCTTTTGGATTCCGATCCGAACTATTCCAAACTCATGGGAAACTTGGAAAATAAGGCTTGGAGAGGTTTCCTACTGGGATAAGACCACCCCCTCTATATATATGAGAGGATCATGGCCGATTGAGTTACCATCTATCCAATCGTCAAACAAATCAATCTACTACCTCTACTCCAACCCTTTTTACCCTCTTCTCCAACCCCATGCTGTTCATCACTTGATCCGACGACGAAGGATGGCACCCTATGCTTGCCGACCGACCTAGGGCAATCCGACGACGTCCTTGCCCTGATGGGGTCCCTCCCGAGCGAGAGCTTCGACGGTGTTTTTGCTAGTTTGCCTGAAAACTAGCCGGTTCTTCGTCATGTAAGCACGTTGGTTATCCTTTGGTGGTTTGCTTGTAAACCTCTCCGTTCTTCACCATGAAAGAGTGTCATCCTCGCTGCGTTCTTTGGTCTATAGCGGCCTGGGCGTCCAAGGTCCTATTGGTGTTTGATTCGGATCACTTCCGACATCAACAATGTTCCTCTGCACGGATTTTCTAGGAAATGAAGTCAACAGACAAGAAGGCACTGATTGTGAGGGTTGCATCAACGCTGGTAGGAAGCTACGTACTAGACAGGGCTACAGATCCATAGCTAGCCATGGCTGATGTCCAGCAAGTCTTGGTTGAGGTAACACCGTCTGCCACCATCATCTCAGGAACCAGTGAGTCCAAGGTTTCCTCTAGGCAAGGGCACTTTCTCATCCCCCGTGCTACATGTGCCAATCCACCAAATAAGCCATCAGTAGCTGTTCTGGCTCCCCAGAATTATGGCAGATGTGGGTGGCGAAACTTCGACCAAAACATGAAGCTGTGTGGCGAGAGCTTGGGATCTTGGATGGCCTTGTTGCTTCTACCTGTAGATTTATTCGGCATGAGACCTTACTCGTTGAGATCACCAAATTCTTGTCCCTAGAGACTAATACTTTCGTATTTCCATGGGGTGAAGCTACTGTAACACTTCAGGACATAGCTGTCCTTAGGAGGTTGCCACTCCTTGGTTGTTCAGTGAGGGACAAAGCATTGCTGCCTGAGGTGCAGCAAGATGTGAAAGAGTTGAAGGTATGTCGGAGCATCCTGAATGATAGTAAGTACAAGAAACCAACATTCTCTGGATGGGCTAAGCATTTCCTTGATCGTGTGCCAGTAGATAGTACTGGGGAGCGGGTTGAGCATGCCGCTTTCCTAGCCATGTGGCTCTCAATGTTCGTGCTGAGAACAACACCATTTGATATTGTCAACACGGATGTTTTCAAGATTTCTGCCATGATGGTCCATGGCCAGGGCGTGGCTCTTGCACCGACTGCCCTAGCCAGCTTGTACAAGGGCCTTTCCGCTCTCAAGCACCATATTAGCAGCAGAAGTGAAGACACATTTGTGGTGAGAACACCATTGAATGTTCTGCAGCTTTGGGTCTAGGAGCGCTTTCCTCTGTTACGGCCTGAAGCAATGAGCTGTCTGGAAGGTCACCACTTACTGTCACACCTGATTTTAACGATAAAATGGGATGAGAAATCTTATGTGCGCCCAGAGATCAGTCACACACATAAGCCGACAAATTATAAATAGTATCATCACAAGTATTTATTACATCATGAATAATAAGACATTGTCTTCACATAAATATAGCGAAAGTATAAAGAAAAGATCTCTCGCGGAAGCTCTATATCATAGGGACGTCAACTGGTTGACCACAAGTCTAGTATTTCTCAGGGAAGTTGTCATTACCATAGCCATCTGTTACCCATCTGGGATTTTTATCCAAATAATGAAAATAAACAAGCGTAAGTATGTGTCGTACTCAACAAGTGTAACATGGGGTTCATGAGGCTCAAAAAGCTTGACACAGGTTTAACAACATTCAACTTTTAATTGTCACAATTTTAGTATAAGAGTAGCAACAAGTTGTTTCAATCCCAAAGTAAAACACATGATCAATGTAAACATGCTTAATGAATAGCATAAACAGATAATTCTTAGTGATCATCTATTCCATAAGGGTCCAAGGCCGCTCGTGACCGTGAGCACGGCTGATATACCAGTTTTATAACCTACAGAGGTTGTACACTTTCACTGTGAGTCGTGATACCCATATGACTGAGTTAATTACTCCCAAAACACTTCCAAGGTGAGCAGGCAAGGGTCACTATGAAGCCTTTCTAAGGTTCGTCTAACAAGTTAGGGCCATTAGATTCACTCGGCAAACAGATGTAGAGCCCCCCTTCCCGATGGCACATTGACACATAGCCTATACTCATGGGGATTGAGGCCGCACTATACCCGTTCGGCAAGCCATTCTTATGCCAATAAAGGTAACCACTAACAAGCTAGAAAATGTCCTCATACTAAGCTAAAGCCAGAGCCATGTAGCCCTCATAGCTGTACTGTAAGTCCCGGATGATCACTTACAGATAAGTCCTTAGGGAGAGGAATCTAAAGCATTTAGAAAGTAGCTAAATACTCTAGCCCCCTTGTTTCCATGTTGCTAAAAAGTCATATTTTAATGTTTCTTGCATATACCATTAGTCAAGTTACAAGATCATGGTTTAGTTGAGCACTAGCAAAGCTACCTAATGCATATCCCACAGGAGACAAGGTATAAGTTCAATTCTAGGGAATCCTTATCAAGGTGACACATGCAACATGAATTAAATGCATTAAAGTTGATAGGAAACAAGGATGATCCCATGCTATACTTGCCTTAAACAAAGTGCTCCTGCTGATCCTGTTCGTCAAAGTAATACTCTTGGTCACTCACGTATTGCTCACCGTCTATACTCGATAATCATAGTAACATACAAGCAACTAGAAGCAATCATGCATAGCAAACAAAAGCTATACTTTAGAACAGTGCACCAACAGCATAAAATCAAGATGAAAAGTTTGTAAAATGAATCTACGTCTCACTACGAACACACAGACGCGAAGATCACAAAAATCGGAGCTAAAATGAAGAAGTTACGAATTAAACAAGATTTTCTTTAGTAAAATAATAGATTAAATCTAACCTCGAATTTTAAAAGTTGAAAACATACCTATAGTAGTATGAACATGTAGATTATGGAATTACGAACCTAACGCAACTTGAACGGATCAAATCAGAGTTAAAACGAATATTTTATGGCCTATAGAAGGTAGTGGTAGTTCTGTAAATAGAGGAAATTTGATTTTCGAATTTAAACTAATCAAAATCTGATTTTAAACTAAACTAGGGACTATGGCCACAATTTGAAGAAAAGATAGGGTCTCTTGAATAAAAGTTCAGGGATGACGGGTTAAGATCCAATTAATTGTAAGGGCCTTTTTAAAAATTTCGCAGCGAAAGAGTATCTTCTAATCTGGGCCCTTGATCTCAGATTGGACCTTTCAAAACAGATCTGGAAGGGATAAGAGACGCCGACGAAGTTGGCGGCGAGCTCCACGGCGGCGCCATGGCTGGAGACAGGCGACGCTCTAGGATTACAATCTATAGACCAAGAAATAGCAAACCAAGAACACCAGAAGCTAGAGGAGAGCAAGGCGAACACGTCTAGCTAGCTTACCAAGGCGCGGAGCGGACGAGAGCAGCGCGATGCTTGGTGAGGTAGGCGGAGATGGCGGCAGTGCTAGGGTTAGCGTGGCTCGGTGCGATGCAAGGGTAGTTGCGGCTCCGAAGCTCAAGATAGGCGTGGCATGATGCGGGCATTCGATTCTTATAGCCGGAAGCGGCTTGGAGCACAAGGCAAAGAGGGGGCGTGAGCGGCGCGGATTCCCAGCGGCAGCAGTGTTCGACCCATTCACCGCGCGAGGAGGAAGATGGCACTGCTGACATGTGGGGCTAGGCCATCAGCGAGAGGAGAGAGAGAACGGCGCGGCGAGGCACGACTGGGCCGAGTGCTGGCCCGCTTGCTTTGCTGGGCCGCGCAATGAAGCATGGGGAGCGGGCGACCCAAGAGTGAGAGAGAAGCACGGGCAACGTGGAGAGGAAGAGCGGACCGGCAGGAAAAACGGGCCATGCAGGAGCTAGGCCAGCAGGTCGAATAGAGGGGAGGGGAAGAAAATCCTTTTCCTTTTTCTTTTCTAATTTTCCAAACCAAATTTTGAAATGCAAATTCAAATCAATTTGAATTTTGATTTCAAATCACACAATTCAAAAATAATATGCAGCAGCATGTATGCACATACATGTATGTAGACCTATATTTGATTTTAATTATAACAAAGTTATTATTTTCCTAAATTCAAATGCTCACAAAAATGCATAAATAAATCATTTTCTCCTATTTTAAAATTTATGCAAATTTTAGGGTGTTACAATTCTACCCCCCTTAAAATGAATCTCATCGCCGAGATTTGGACGATGCTTACTCAAAAAGCTGCGGGTATGTTTTTCTCAGATCCTCTTCTCTTTCCTAAGTAGCCTCATCTTCTATATACCGATTCCACTATACCTTACACATCTTTATAACTCGGCTCCTTGTAACCCTTTCTGCTGTCTCCAAAATCTTTACCGGAAATTCCACATATGTTAGATCTTCCTTAACACTAAGTTCCTCTAGCGGTATCTGCTCCTCGGGTACACACAAACACTTCTTTAGTTGAGACACATGGAACACATCATGTACTCCTGTTAAACTCTCAGGCAATTCTAACTGATAAGCTACTTCTCCCCGTCTCTCTAAAATCTTGAAAGGCCCAATATACCTTGGTGCTAACTTTCCTTTCATGTTAAACCTTCTCACAGTTCTCATAGGTGATACCTTCATAATCACCTATTTCGAAAACCAATTCTCTTCTCTGAGTGTCAGCATAACTATTCTGTTGAGATTGTGCCACTCTCAAGTTATCTCTAATCATGCTTACTTGCTCTTCTGCATCTCTTAAAACATCCGGTCCGAACACTTGAGTTTCTCCCGTTTGATTCCAAAACAATAGGGTTCTACACTTTCGTCCATACAAAGCTTTGAAAGGTGCCATATTGAGACTCTTCTAATAACTGTTGTTATACGAGAACTCTGCATAAGGCAAACTCTTGTCCCAACTTGTACCGTACTGCAATGCACAAGCTCTCAACATGTATTCTAATATCCGATTAATCCTCTCAGTTTGTCCATCGGTCTGGGGATGATAGTTAACCGATCCACTATCACCCATATTGAATCATAACCTCTCTAAGTACGTGGTAACCCAACAATAAATCTATTCCAACTTCTTCCCACTTCCACCCAGGTATCTTCATTGGTTGTAATAATCCTGTAGGTCTTTGATGTTCAGCTTTGACTCTCTGACATGTATCACATAAAGCATCATATTCAGCCACATCTCTCTTCAGTCCATACCACCAATACTTCTCTTTCAGATCCAAGTACATCTTAGTACTCCCAAGATGTATAGAGTAAGAAGACTCATGTGCCTCACAAAGAATCGCATCACATACAACCTTAATCTCAAGTACACATAGTCTTTTCCCAAACCATAGAGTTCCATTATCATCCATATGGAAAACCAAGTGCCTTGCCAATCACTATATTCTCCGCTATATCTTTCAACTTCACATCCTATAACTGGCCCTTACGTATTTCTTGCTCCAACGTGGGTTCTATCACCAACTCCACTTCATTAGTGACAAAGCCCAAGTTCAGTTGCTCAAATTCAGCATACAACTCACTTGACATAGCTGCCACTTGCACCTCCTTGGCGTAACTCTTCCTACTAAGAGCATCGACAACATCATTCGCCTTTCTAGGATGATAGTGTGCCTCCAGATCATAATCTTTAATCAATCTAACTATCGACGCTACCTCAAGTTCAAATCTATCTGGGTGAATATGTACTTCAAACTCTTGTGATCAGTGTAGATATCGCTCTTATGTCCGATAAGATAGTGTCTCCATATTTTCAAAGCATGAACCACCACCGCTGCTAATTCCAAATCATGAGTAGGATAATTTAGCTCATGCTTTCTCAACTGTCGGGATGCATAGGCTACTACTCTACCTTCTTGCATAAGAACACATTCGAGACCTTGATGAGATGCATCGCAATAAATAGAAAAGTTCTTGCTCAAATCTGGCAAAATCAATACTGGGGCGGTAGTCAATCTCTTCTTCAATTCTTCAAAGTTAGCCTAACACTTTTCAGACAACACAAACTTAGCATTCTTCTCTAACAGAGCTGTCATAGGCTTGGCAAGTTTAAAAAAACTTCTATGAACCTTCTGTAGTATTCAGCCAATCCCAAGAAACTACGAATGTCTCTGACATCAGTTGGTGGTTTCCAATTCAACACATCTCTCACCTTGCTTGGATCTACTGCTATTCCACCATTAGAGACAACATGGCCTAGGAAAGAAACTTCCTTCAACCAAAACTCACACTTGCTTCGCTTGGCATACAACTTGTGTTCCCTGAGCTTTTGCAAGACCAGCCTTAGATGTTCACCATGCTCTTCTTCCATTTTGGAGAATACTAATATATTATCGATAAATACCACCACAAACTTATCCAAAAACTCCATGAACACCATATTCATCAAGTACATAAAGTATGCAGGTGCATTGGACAATCCAAAGGACATAACGGTGTACTCATACCAACCATACCTCATAGTGAAAGCTGTCTTGGGTATGTCAGTTGCATGAATCTTCAGTTGATGATAATCAGAATGAAGATAAATCTTAGAGAAAACATAGGCACCTCTCAATTGATCAAACAAGTCATCAATTCCAGGTCACGGGTACTTGTTCTTGATAGTAACCTCATTTAGGGACCGATAATCCGCACACATCCTCTGGGTACCATCGTTCTTGTCAACTGTTTACACCAAAATTTGGTAAGCTTATCCTGGAAAGGAAGAGATCGACCGATGATGTCAAAAGCAAGAAAGTCTCCTAATTAAGGGATATTTATGAGCTGGATAGGAAATATTATTTAATATATTTGAGAGAGACATGAAATCTAGGTGCATATCAGGATGAAAGAAACAAGGACAGGTATCAAACTAGGAAGCTTCATCAGCAAGGACTCTGCATAAGGAAAATTAGAGTCCATGTATATATATTTCTTTTTGTTATCTAGTCATGTTCGTTTAGGACTCTTATCAGCCCAGGTTATAAATATAAACCCCTAGCTATTGTAACAGAGATACACACATCAATCAAAATCAATCTTTACTTTTTTGGCTTCACGCTAACCCTTAGGACTAGGAGTAATGTAGATCTCGACGAGTTCTTCAACAAGCAGGGCTGCATCGATCTGGTCGACCTCCGGCTTGCCTGTGAGTACTGTCATGGCTTATACTTTATTTGTAAGGCTGCATTGGTCCGGGTGACCTCTTATGAGCTCTAGTATAAGTTAGTTATCGATCCTTATCTAGTTCAAGTATGGCTGCATCGGTTAAGTTCGACCTCCATTGCTTGAATTAGATTAAGGTCAAGTTATCGGCTCTACCTAAGGTTGGCATCCTATGGGTAGATTCATTAAGTTACCGATCTTACTGATGTTCTTGTTGTCATTAGTTTCAGCAATATCAACCTGCCCGATCGAGATCGATCTAGATAGGCCTCACATCCTTTTAGTACATCGTTTATCTTGCTATATTGTGATAATTTTTTTTACTTTAAATGATGGATCATGTTTTATCGGCCGTGATGTAGACTAGGCCCGATCTTCCGAAAGGTATGATAGCGTCGATTGGTGGAGACTTGACATTCATGATCTAGGCTTCGAACCAAGACTAATTCGGACCCCCGCAACCATTACGCCACTGCTCCGTTGGTTATCAACCACGCGAACGCGATTGACCTCGTCGAGAAGGCTTTCCTGCAAGCGAATCGAGAACACAAGCAAGAACGAGATGAACGCAATCTAAAATTGCAAATAAATATGAGGCTTATAAAAATAAGGAGTTCAAGTCTTTATTCGAAAGGACTAATTGGCAGAGGCTGTAACACCCGGTTTTAAGGACAAAGCCGAATGCACACCATATGTGAGCCCTGGTAATCAAACCTCACATATAGCTACAAATGAAGGGGCAGTATCAATTCACAATGCTTAATATATAGCAAACTTAGCAAAAGAGATAACCTTAGAAAGCAATCAACGGATAGACAACTCTGATCTCCGGGTGCAGACTTCACTCTCCTGGATCCAACTGACTGGTTGATCACAAGCCTAACTCCTTCAGACTCCAGCAGCCTAAGGTGTGGGGGAAATTGCAAGGGTGAGTCCATGTCGAACTCAGCAAATATAGCAACAAGGTAGTGCATTCCATAGCCACATGATCAAGTATAATTGAATAATAAATAGCTCAAAATAACTCAGTTAAGCATGATTTAACAAGTGCTCATCTTTAGCATAAGAATCCCTTGGCCGCTCGTGACCGTGAGCATGGCTGATATATCAGTTTATTAAACTCTGCGCAGAGGTGTATACTTTCACTATGAGTCATGATTTCCAAATGTACGGGTTTGCAAGGTCCAAACACCAGAAATCATATAAAGCTACTCAGAAGTTCGTCTAACCGGGAAGGGCCACAGGGTCATCGGATATAGGAACCCCCTTCCATTAAAAGGCCGCTTCCATAGCAAAGCACAACAGGACAGAGGCTGTCCTATACCCAACTCGCAGTATCCTCTAAGCCTGCTAGAAAAGGTCTCCCAAGCAACTAGAGCCAGAGCCATATAGCCCTCACAGCTGTACTGTAAGTCCCGAATGATCACTTACAAATGAGACCTTGTGGAGAGGGAATTTAACCCTCCTGTTGTTGCTAACAAGTCATCTCTTGTGTTTGTAGCATATTCATTAATCAAGCTTCAAGATCATGGTCACAGAAAGAAAACCCAAACTATACTTGCCTTAAACACCGATCCTTCGGTAAGCTTTAATCTTCAACGTTTTCTTCTTCTTCTTCTCCAACTTCTTATAGATCACCAACGCAAAACTCACCGACTGGACAAGACCGAAAAGCACCACACAAGCATCCGAACAAGCATGCATAGCAAACATACTAGATTAGAACAATACACCAATCAATGAAAAGATTCGAAATCTAATCTACGCATTGCTACGATCACACACACGCGAAAGACACACTAATCGGAACTACGGTAAAACAGAAACATCTATCGAAGGATTTACGTTGGAAAGAAAACTATATGCTTTATCTATTTTAATGATCATAAAACATGATAAACAACTTATGAAAAGGTTACTTACATGTAGGTCTTGTTTCTACGATCGCGTGAGCGCAAAAACCGCTGAAAACGGAGATCGGACGGAAAAGATACGGACTCCGGACGATTTAAACAAGGGAGGGCATTCTAGGTATTTCACTTGAAAAGAGCTGAAATAAATAAAATATTTAGTATTGGCGGGATTAAACAACGATGGGAATACATATTGGAAAGATGAAACTGAAAGAATTGAATTCGGATTTGATATGAATGAATAACGGATGAAAAAGGACGGGAATTACATGATCCAGGGACCTATTTGCGAAACCAGAAAACAAATAATCACAATCTGGTCCTTCTTCCTCCTCTGGTTCAATCCCTATGCTACAGTAACTTACGGGTTCCTGTTCACGCGAGCCGCACAGGGGAGCAGGGGCTGGCCGGGGAAAGCGAGGCTGGCTGGGCGCAGGGCGGCCGGCTAGGGAGGACGAGCGGCCGGCCGGCAGCTGGGCGGCGCAGCAACCAGCGAGCAGCACAGTAACAGCGGCGGACAACGATGGAGATGCTCGCCGGAGAAATAAAAGAAAGGATGGGAAACGTGTCAAACGGTAATGGATTCGTACAATTGGATATACCACGGCGTAGAGAACGAAGGGATCAACCTTTGGGTGGTGGTGGTTGTCTCCGGAACGCGACGGTTTGCCCGGAAAAGCTCGCCGGAAGTTCGCCGAAAACCTAACCTCTTCCGAACTTCGGCGTCCGATCTATGGGGCTACGTGTGGCGGCTCGAAAAACGGGCTGTACTTCTAGAATCCTCGCGTCGAGGGCTACGCCGGCATATATATATATACGTAGGGTTTGGATATTTTGGAAATCCGAGATATTTTAGTAAATATTGATTTGTGGAATTAAAATAATTATGGAAAATCGGGAATTACTATTTAGGCTCCGAAAAATATCTCTGAGCTCCGAAAAATACTAGAAAAATTCCTGGGGATAGATGGAAGAATAAGGAACACAACCAAAGTGGTTTAGCTCCCGAAAAAGACTTTTGCATTGATCAAGGAAAAAGATAAAACTCCAAGAAATATGAATTTAATCCCGAAAAAGGTCGGAAAGATTCTCGGAAAGAGAGGCATCGTTCTAGCGTGTCTTAAAACCCTTTCCAAGCCTTTAGATTTTAAAAACAAGGCATCTTATTTAACTTTTGTTTTTGCAAATTTTCAAATTCTTTTTAAACCACTACTTGAAAGCAATATTTTAAAGATTGAGATTTGAATTTATTTTCCAAACCACTCATCACAAAAGTATCAATGCAATGGTATGTATGCACAAACATGTTGTTACCCTTACGTTGGATTTTAATTTAAAGAAAAATTTCTTTTACCTATGTTTTTATGAGCATAAAACAATTAACGGAAATCATTTTACTCTTTTTAGAAAGTAGCTAATTTTAGGGTATTACAATTCTACCCCTCTTAAGATGAATCTCGTCCTCGAGATTCGGAAGATGATGATCAAGACACTGGAATGCACACTGCCATTGGATCTTCTTCACTTTCTCGAGTAGTTCCACCGTCTTGACAAAGATTTCTCTTGACTTTGCACACCTGTTACTTTTACTCCAAATAGCATACTCGCTGATCCCCAGATGTTGATAGGCCCTCTAATCAACTCTCAAGTATCCACAAACCAACTCTCTGGTACTCTTCCAATTGTTAGGCCTCTTCGCTTTTCCTTTTTAACAACCTTAATGAACTGTTGCAGCTGGGTGCTAGCTTATTCTTCACACTGACACTCCATATGCTTCTCACAAAGACCACTTTGGAATCCATTGAGTGACAAACTCTTGTCCTCACTAATTCCAAAATATAACACAATACTTCTTGTCGGGTACCTTAGAATGGGGTACCCCAAGCAAAACATCAAATGGGTTGCCCCAGTCCCATCTAAAAAATAACGATGACAAAAGCAAAAAGGTAAGTCGTGGGCCCCTCCCCGTTGCGACCAGGCCCACTGGGTCCTCCTCCTCCTCGCCTCGAGCCCCGAGAAGGAGGTCTCGACATCCTGGTGAGGCTCCCCAGGGAAGGCCTCGGCAGGGAACGCCGTCTCCGCCTCGCCCGAGGCTCTCCACAGAAGGCCTCGGTAGGAGGCGCGTTCTCCATATCACGCGAGGCCTCTCGCGCGAAGCCTCGGCAAGGAGCCTGATCCCCATCTCGCGCGAGGCCCCATTCTCCGTGTCGCTTGAGGCCGGCTCGCCCACGGTCCGTCGCCCCCCGCCTCGGCCGACCCTCCCGACAGCTGGTCACGTCCCATTAATGCTTTCAACCACTCCCGTGATCTCAGCCGGACAGCGGCTCAACGTCACAGAATGACCGACGTGACCCAAAGTCGCATCAGCACCATACCGGCCAGGACAGGGCACGGCGGGGATTATCGGCCACTGTGTCCAAACACTGTGACCACGATCAGCCGACGTCAGCGCCTGGGACAGGATATGGCGAGGATTACCGGCCACTGTGTCCAAACACTGTGACCACGATCAGCCGCCGTCAGCGCCTGGGACAGGATATGGCGGGGATTACCGGCCACTGTGTCCAAACACTGTGACCACGATCAGCCACCGTCAGCGCCTGGGACAGGATATGGCGGGGGTTACTGGCCACTGTGTCCACGATCAGCCACCCGCTCAAGGCCTCGGCGCTGTACACCAAGGCCTCGGCACTGTACATCAGGGCCTCGGCAATATTGGGGTCCGCGCCTGTCGAGACCCCCACCGCAGTACCAGCCTCGGCCCCAACCAAGTTTCGGCCTCATGCATAGTCTGTCCCCAGCGGCTTATGATTGCTGCCACGTCCACTCCGAGGCATTCCTAGGGCTCCCACGACGCACAGGATCTAATGGGACGACCACGCCGTCCCAGTACTCCAAGGATGGGCCACTCCGACGACCACGCCGCCACAGGAACAGGCCACAGGGCTTGGACATGCCGTCCCTGGCGGCACGACACCGCATAGTAGTACATGTACTGCCCTTGTCCCCCCTTCAACTATAAAAGGAGAGGACTTGGGCCACTTAGGGGGGACGCCCGGAGAACACACACACACGCACACCTTCCAGCCGCTTGAGAGCAACGTCTTAGACGGCCCCACAACATCCTGTCGAGACCTAGGACAAGTTCCCTCTCTCCCTTAGCTTGTAACCCCCTACTACGAGCACTTCGGTGCAAGGAATACAAGTTCTATCCCTCAGACTGGACATAGGGCGCCGATTGCCTGAACCAGTATAAACCTTATGTCTCTTTGCATCACCATCTGGAATTGGGAGCATGCAGAACAAATTCACTAGTCGGTTGAGGACCCCCCAGTCCAAAACACCGACAGTTGGCGCGCTAGGTAGGGGACGTCTGCGTGTTAGTTTCGTCATCCCAGCAGGTTTCGGATGGCAGACCCCGTGCGACCATTGCGTCTCGGCACCGTAGTTTGGTTCGGGAGCCTAGAGTTCATGTCTCTAGGGCATGAGTACGACATGGTACTCCTCGCTCCTCGAGCCCCACCGCCCGACGATGAAGTTACGCACCGGTAGCCCAGGCGCAGGCGGCGCCTGGGCGGCAGCTCTCGCCGTGCTCTCCAGGCACGACACGAGCAAGACCACCCCGACGCTACGTGAACCTGGGGTGGCACGCCACTCCCCGCCAATATCCTACGACCAGCTGTTGGTACGGGGTCCCTGGCTAGGGACCTGTCTGGCCTGAGCTTGGACAAAGGGAAATCGCCGGTGGCTCGCGATGATGCCCAGTCGTCAAGCTCCGCTCCACCACTCCCTGAAGAACCGACCCCGACGGAGCGGAATCTGGCAATAACATCATCCCCATACCCCTTTGGGTTGAAAAATGCCGCCGCTTCTTACACCTACGCATACGCTGCTGCTCATGAGGGTCCCTCAGAACGCTGCCAGCGCTTCGGTCTTGACCTAAGCACCCACGCTGACTCCTCGGATGAGGACGAGGCATGGCCCGGAGTGGATTTCTCCGGGCTCCATGACCCTGGGACTTTGCGCCAGTTCTTGGCCGCAAGCGACTACTGCTTCGGTTACTCCGACTCCGACGACAAAGGCACTTACGACCCCACTCGCGAGTGTTTTCACGTCGGGCTTGGGATGCCGAGGGCAGGCGAAGAGGATGAGGGGGCAGGTAGCCGCTCCCCACTTCGTCCAGGGGTGGGCGCCGTCACGCCCCCACGCAATGCCCTGCCGACCGCACGAAATGAGAACATCGCTCTTGCACGACCTCAGCGCCCAGACCTAGAGCAACTCCATGAGCTCTAGGCCAAGGTCGAGCAAGACCAACTCCTTCTGTAGCAGCTTCGAGACTCTCTTGAACAGGAACAGTGAGGCCGCGGCGAAGGTGGGGGAGCCCAACGAAGAGCTCGCGATGTGTATCACCGCATCCATGACGACGAAGGGAGCGAGCAACCCCCAGTATTCAATCGCGCTAGCCAGAACATTGCGGCTGCGGCAATGCTGGTTCGTGCAATGCCCGAGCCTTCTACCACGGAGGGGCGGCGAGTCCGCGGCGAGCTCCGCGATCTCCTAGAGACCGCTGCGGTTCAGCAGGCCGAGAGTTCCGCCTCCCGACGGTGCAGGGGCGCCTTAAACCTTCTCACGGCACCGCCTCGGCAGGGCAGGGAAGCCCTGGCTCGTCCCGACCCCGACCGAGCGCCGATAGCCTACAGGGTCCCCGTGCTTCTGGACCACCTCGGTAGTCGACGCGAGGTGCAGGGAGACCATGAGGTGGTGAGCAGGCGACGACGCCACGACAACAAGGGGCCCGCTCGGGGCTACCACCCACACCGAGGCGGTCACTACGACAGCGGTGAGGACCGCAGTCCTTCCCCTAAGCCACCAGGCCCTCGGGTCTTCAGCAGGGCCATCCGCGCTGCTCCTTTCCCCGCCCGGTTCTGACAGCCGGCCAATCTCACGAAGTACAGCGGCGAGACCAACCCAGAGCTCTGGCTCACCGATTACCGCCTGGCCTGCCAGCTAGGTGGCGCGGACGATGACCTGCTCATCATCCGCAATCTCCCTTTGCTCTTGTCGGACTCGGCATGAGCCTGGCTCGAGCATTTCCCTCCCTCGCAAATCCACGACTGGCGCGATTTGGTTAGGATCTTCGTCGGGAACTTCTAGGGCACGTACGTGCGCCCTAGGAATTCCTGGGATCTTAAGAGCTGTCGCCAGAAGCCGAACGAGTCTCTCTGAGACTTCATCCGGCGCTTCTCCAAACAATGCACCGAGCTACCCAGCGTCGGTGACTCGGAGATCATCCAGGCTTTCCTCTCCAGCACCACTTGTCGGGACTTGGTCCGAGAGTTAGGTCGCAACATCCCGCGCTCTGCTGCCACGCTCCTCGACATTGCCACCAGCTTCGCCTCAGGAGAAGAGGCTGTCGGAGCCATCTTCCCCAACGCCAACACCGAGGGTAAGCGGAGGGAAGAGGCCCCTGAGGCCTCAGCCTCCCACCTCCCTAAGAAAAAGAAAAAGGGGCGCCTGGGGAGGCAGGAGGTCCTAGAGGCTGATCTGGTCGCGACCACAGAGCGCAAGAATCCCCGAGGCCCCAAAGGCCCTAGGCCCTTCGATGACATGCTTAAGAAACCCTGCCCTTACCACCAGGGCCCGGTCAGGCACGCTCTCGAGGATTGCACCATGCTGCGGCGCTACTACGCCAGGCTCAGGCTCCCCGACAACGACGCCAAGCAGAAAGGCGCCGGCGGTCGAGATGAAGACAAGGACGATGGGTTCCCCGAGGTACGCAACGCTTTCATGATCTTCGGTGGGCCCTCGGCATGCCTTACGGCGCGGTAGCGCAAGAGGGAACGCCGAGAAGTCTTCTCGGTCAAGGTGGCCACCCCCCAGTACCTCGACTGGTCTCGAGAGGCGATCACCTTCGATCGAGGTGACCACCCCGACCGTATTCCAAATCCCGGGCAGTACCCACTGGTCTCGACCCGATCATCGGCAACACCCGACTCTCCAAGGTGTTGATGGACGGAGGCAGCGGCCTCAACATCCTCTATGCCAACACCCTAGAGCTCTTGGAGATTGACCAGTCGAGGCTACGAGGCGACGTCGCACCCTTCCACGGCATCGTGCTAGGGAAGCGCACGCGACCCCTCGGGCGCATCGACCTTCCTGTCTGCTTTGGCACCCCTTCCAACTACCGCAAGGAAGTCCTCACCTTCGAGGTAGTTGGGTTTGGGGGAGCCTACCACGCCATTCTGGGGTGACCGTGCTACGCCAAGTTCATGGCAGTGCCCAACTATACCTACCTCAAGCTCAAGATGCTAGGCCCTAATGGTGTCATCACAATCGAGTCCACGTACGAACATGCATACGACTGCGATGTCGAGTGCATCGAGTACGCCGAGGCTCTTGCAGAGGCCGAGACCCTCATCGCCCACCTCGACCAACTCAGTGGCGAGGTGCCTGACTCCAAGCATCGCGCGGGGGCGTTCGAGCCCACTGAAACCATCAAACTCATCCCGGTCGACCCTGCATGCCCCGACGACCGAGCGCTGAGGATCAGCGCCACCCTCGACATCAAATAGGAAGCCGTGTTCATCGACTTTCTCCGTGCGAATGCCGACATATTCGCATGGAGTCCCTCGGACATGCCGGGCATACCAAGGGAAGTCGCCGAGCACGCCCTGGACATCCGGGCTAGATCTAGACCGGCGAGGCAACGCCTGCGCCGCTTCGACGAAGAAAAGCGCAGGGCCATCGGAGAGGAGGTACAGAAACTCTTGGCGGCCGGGTTCATCAAGGAAGTATCCCACCCAGAGTGGTTGGCTAACCCCGTTTTAGTCAAGAAGAAAAAAATAGGAAATGGAGGATGTGTGTAGACTACACCGGTCTGAATAAAGCTTGTCCAAAGGTCCCCTTCCCATTACCTCGAATCGATCAAATCGTTGATTCCACCGCAGGGTGCGAGACCCTGTCTTTCCTCGATGCGTACTCTGGTAACCATCAGATCAAGATGAAAGAGTCCGACCAGCTCGCGACTTCTTTCATCACACCATTTGGCATGTACTGCTACATGACGATGCCCTTCAGCCTCAGAAACGTAGGTGCCACGTACCAGCGGTGCATGACCCAGGTCTTTGGCGACAACATCAGGCAGACCGTCGAGACCTACGTAGACGACATCGTGGTCAAAACCAGAAAGGCTGAAAATCTCGTGAATGACTTGAGGGTGACCTTCAAATGCCTTAGAGAGAAGGGCATCAAGCTCAACCCCGAGAAGTGTGTGTTCGGGGTCCCCCGAGGCATGCTCTTGGGATTCATAGTCTCGGAACGCGGCATTGAGGCCAACCCAGAGAAGGTCTTGGCTATAACCAGCATGGGACCAATCAGAGACCTCAAGGGAGTACAGAGGGTCATGGGATGCCTTGCGGCCCTGAGCCACTTCATCTCGCGCCTCGGCGAAAAAGGTTTGCCTCTGTACCGACTCTTGAGAAAGTCCGAGCGTTTTTCCTAGACCCCCGAGGTCGAGGAAGCCCTCGATAGACTCAAGTGGCTGCTCACCAATCCTCCTGTTCTGATACCCCCGACCTTGGATGAGGCCCTCTTACTCTACGTCGCCGCAACAACCCAAGTGGTCAGCGCCGCCGTAGTAGTAGAGAGGCAGGAAGAAGGGCATACTCTGCCTACCCAGCGACCGGTCTATTTCATCAGCGAGGTGCTCTCCGAGACCAAAGCGCGCTACCCCCACATCCAGAAGCTAGTCTACACCGTGGTCCTGACCCGGCGCAAACTGCGCCACTACTTCGAGTCGCACCCAGTGACTGTGGTATCATCCTTCCCCCTGGGCAAGATAGTTCATAACCGGGAGGCCTCGGGCAGGATAGCCAAGTGGGCTGTCGAGCTTATGGGGGAAACCTTGACCTTTGCGCCTCGAAAAGCGATCAAGTCTCAGGTCTTGGCCGATTTCGTGGCTGAATGGATAGATACTCAATTGCCACCTGCTCAGATTCAAACGGAGTGCTGGACCCTGTACTTCGACGGATCCCTGATGAAGACCGGGGTAGGCGCGGGTCTGCTCTTCATTTCGCCCCTCGGAGTACACATGCGCTACATGGTGCGGCTCCACTTCGCCGCCTCCAACAACGTGGCCAAATATGAGGCCCTCATCAATGGCTTACAAGTCGCCATCGAGCTTGGGGCACGGCGCCTCAACGTCCGAGGCGACTCGCGGCTCGTCATAGACCAAGTGATGAAGGAGTCAAACTGCCTCGACCCTAAAATAGAGGCTTACTGCAAGATGGTGCGACGCCTAGAAGACAAGTTCGACGGTCTCGAACTAAATCATGTCGCGCGAAAGTACAACGAGGCCGCCGACGAGCTGGCAAAGATGGCCTCAGCACGGGCCCCGGCCCCCCCGAACATCTTCGCCAGAGACCTCCACAAACCGTCCATCGGCTGCACCTCGACAACAGAGGAGGGCCCACCTGGGGAACCCATGGCAAAGCCAAACACCCCCTCTGCTGCCGAGACCCCCTTGACCAAGCTCGAGGTCATGGAAGTCAACGCTGAGCCTCCGCAGAATGATCAGGACGCGGATTGGCGAGTCCCGTTCCTCGATTGGCTTGACCGGGGGGAGCTTCCCGACGACCGAACTGAAGCACGATGGCTTGCGCGCCGAGCCAAGACCTATGCCCTCTACAATGGCGAATTATACAGGCGAAGTCCCTCAGGCATCCTTCAACGATGCATCAGTTCCGAGGCGGGCCAAGCCCTGCTTTGGGACTTACACGCAGGCGCCTGCGGGCACCATGCGGCGCCTCGGACGCTCGTAGGGAACGCTTTCCGCCAAGGGTTCTACTGGCCGACGGCGGTCGCCGACGCTACCAAGCTAATATGCTCCTGCGAAGGATGCCAGTACTATGCTCGGCAGACACATCTCCCGGCCCTGGCCTTGCAAACCATCCCCATCACATGGCCGTTCGCCGTGTGGGGGCTCAACATGGTCGGGCCTCTGCAAAAGGCCCTCGAGGGCTACACCCATCTACTGGTATCAATTGACAAGTTCTCCAAATGGATTGAGGCCCGTCCGATCAATCGAATCAAATCCGAGTAGGCAGTGCTGTTCTTCACTGACATTATCCACCGGTTCGGGGTCCCCAACACCATCATCACCGACAACGGGACACAGTTCACCAGCAAAAAGTTCCTGACGTTTTGCGACGACCACCACATCCGTGTGGCTTGGTCGGCTGTAGGACACCCAAGGACCAACGACCAAGTAGAGCGTGCCAACGGCATGATCCTACAAGGCCTCAAGCCAAGAATTCACAACCGGTTGAAAAAGTATGGCAAGAAATGGCTCGCCGAGCTCCCATCGGTCATCTGGAGCCTGAGGAACACTCCGAGCCGAGCCATGGGGTTCACGCCTTTCTTCCTAGTCTATGGGGCCGAGGCCATCCTCCCCACCGACCTAGAATATGGTTCCCCGAGGCTGCAAGCCTATAACGAACAAAGCAACCGCACAACCCGAGAGGACGCCCTCAATCAGCTGGAGGAAGCCTGAGACGTCGCGCTACTACACTTGGCCAAGTATCAGCAGAGCCTGCAGCGCTATTAGGCCCGATGCGTCCGAGGCCGAGACCTGAAGGTAGGCGACCTGGTGCTGAGGCTAGCATAGAGCAACAAGGGTCGCCACAAGCTGACCCCGCCATGGGAAGGACCGTACATCATTGCCCAAGTCCTGAAGCCCGGGACCTACAAGCTGGCCAACGAGAAGGGCGAAATCTTCACCAACGCTTGGAACATAGAACAACTACGTCGCTTTTATCCCTAAATTTCCAAGCGTTGTATATATCGTTTCTCGAAATGCAATTAAAAAGCGCTCTTTAGTTGGTCTTTACTTTTCGAGAAACCCCCCGAGCCCACAATAGGTCTCGGCAGTACAATAAACACAATAAGGGAGACTCGGCTCTGCCTTAGCAGAACCAAGCCTCCCTCGGGGGCTAGATGGGGGACTTCCCCTAGGTCCCACGCACCATTTTTTAGTTGCTTTTCGAAAAAATTCCTACGCCAAGTCTCTAGTAGGCTCTGACGAGTCATTTGTAGAGACTCCTCAGACCAAGGTCTGTTTCCTAAGCAAGAGGCCGACTAAGTCGCGAGACGGCCTATGCCCCCTAGGCTACGGCACTCCCTCACTACCTCTCGCTCAAAGGACGGCTTAGGCCCCAAAGGGGTGTTTTGCAAATGAAATCGGATCAGGAGCAACAGAGGGCAAAGGCTCGGAAACATGAGAAAAACAACTAAGAAACACAAATACGTCAGAAATAAAAGCCTCGACGGCCACAAACGTTATGATACAAAAATAATCCCTATTCTATCTTTACATAGCCCCCGGGGCCCAGATTAAGGCTCAGGGCCCCCAGCACCGGCAGAGGGTAGGGGAGGAACCACCTCATCTTCAAAGAGCATCGCCAGCGCCGTGCCAGGGCCTTCCGCCGCCTCCAGCAGCTTCGCGACCGCCGCGTGGGCCTCCTCGTCATCATCAGGCAGAACATAGCCATCACTGATGGCCGGGAGGTCGACGCCAAGGTAGTGAGAGGAGATGACGGCCATCGCCCGTTTGACACCTGTGTGCAGCGCCCCTCGGAGCCGCTCGCGCATCTGGCTGCTCAGCGCAATCAAGCGGCTCCCCAGGGAGCTACTCAACTGAACCCCCTCGACTTCTAGGGCCTCGTAGGCGGAAAGGGCAGCACGCTTTAGCGCCTCGTGCTCCCCGATCTCGGTCTCGAGCACCGTCTGCACCGCGCTGGAAGCCTCGGTGGCCCGAATGACCTCCGCCTCTGACTCTGCACCACGGAAAATGAAATAAGGTCGAGCCAGAGAAAAAACAACCTAAGTTAGGGACGGGAGCCCACGGAGCTCACCCTTGGCCTTCAGCTCCCAGTGTTGGGTCTCGGCCTGGCAGGCCTCAGCTTTCGCCTTCAACCGCTGGGCCTCGACTCGAGAGGCCTCGGCCACCCTGGAGGCTTCACTCCCCAGCTCTGTGTCATACGAGGAAGTTAGGAAGCGAACATAAGGGGAAGAAAACAAAACAAGGGGACTCAAACTCACCCTCGACCGTCCCCCTCAAAACCACAGCCTCGATTTACGAGGCCTCAGCCGCAGCAAGGGCCTCGTTCAGAGCGCCTTTGGTCAGCCGGTGCGCACTCTTCTCTGCCCCCAGCTGCCCGGCGAGGGCCTTGCCCGAGGTCGTCGCTTCTTTAGCCCGGGACCTGAAGGCATCTCGGTCACTGACGGCGCGGGTAAGCTCCTCCTCCAGCTCCTTGATCCGCGCCGCCAAGGGGGTGAGCTGCGTCTGGGCCGTGGCCGCCTCGACCTTCACGTCGGCACAGCGAAGGCGGAGGTCCTCCACCTCCGCGCTTCGGGCCGACAGAAGCTTGTTAGCATCGGCAAGAAGGCCCCTCTACCTCTGAAGCTGGTCCCAGATTCCCCTCTCCCACCGGAGGAAGACCGACTTCCCGAGGGACCGGGTCTCGAGCTCCTGAGGAGGCAGAGCAGAGGTCGTCAATTGCGACAAAACCAAGGAAAGAACAATGTCGCGCGAGAAAGGAAAACACGAACCTGAGCGACTCCGGGCAGTTCGTCGGCCACCACGGACAGCGCCGTCCGTAGCGACCGTTCCGCCAGCTCGCGGTACTACTCGAAGGTACTCCAGCGCTCGCCCTCGGCCGTGTCCTCGAGGGCGAACAAAGGCTCCCCCTCAGGGTCATCCCGGCTCCGCCATAGTACCCACGGGTGATCCCACCCGCGGGGCTTGGGTCGTACCCGCGCAAGGGCTGAGCTTCCCTCGTCTAAGAGCAGCGCCGGCTGCTCCACGGTGTCGGTCTCCTCAGCGCCAACCACCTCCCGTGCCCGGGAAGTATCGTCGGAGGAGATCGGATAGACCTCCGTCTCCCAGGCACTCTCCCGCAACAGCGGCGGGCCCTGAGCCAAGGGCACGGCCGAGGCCTCCGCCACCGACATCTCCGCCTCCTGCACAGACAGCCTCGCTGCCATCACGACGGCCGTGGTGACCTCGGGGGCTCCGGCCTCTGCAGTCATGGCCTCGGCGGTCTCGGGGACTCCGGCCTCCGTCATTATGGCCTCGGCAGACACAGAAGCACCGACCGTGGACACTGTGGTCTCGGCGGTCATGGGCGCCGGGGCCCCCATCGCCTTAGCCCCGGAGGCCCCGGGAGCCTCGGCAACAAAGGGCACGATGGCCCCATCCGACCGTGTAGGGGCCACCTCGGCAACCCTTCCTTGGGCAGCCGGTTCCTGTGGGTCGACCCTCGCCGATGCCGCGCCGCGCTGGATGGCGGCTTGTGCCTCCGCCACCCAGTGGGTAGAGGAGCCGGGGCTCGCCTTAAGCGCTTTAAGGGGCGCCAAGGGGAGGTCGTCCATAGGCCGCTTTCGACTAAAGAAAATCAACCTACAGGGTCAGCACGAGACCAAAAAAGCGAATGGAAGACACCATAACCCCGCCAAAAACACACTTACTTTGAACGGGGTAGCCCCAGCTTCGCCACAGCAAACCTCCTCCGCAACGGCGGAGGCGGTGGCAGTGGCGGCGCATCCGTATCCACCGGCGCCGGTCGGTCCTCGGTGGACCCCGGTGCCCCTTTGATCCTCTGCAGGGCCGGTGGCGTCGCCTCCACCGCCACCGGCTCTGCTGCGACCGCCGAGCTTACCGGGCTGACGGCGCGTTTGCCTAACGCCCGCGCCTCGGGCGTGTCAGCCACGGCCCCGGAGGGGGCCACCACCGGCCCTGGGTCCGCTTCCTCTCCCCTTCCCGGGGGTGTCGGGCTACTTACCGATGCCCTGGGCGCCACCTCCTCGACGTCCGGAAGGTGGTCTAGTGGGCCTCGCCCCACCTCGCCCTTGTCATTCCTGTCCGAGGCCTCCATCGACAACGACGTCGACAGGGACTCCTCCAACAGGAGACCTTCCTTCCGTTGCTGACGGTGGCGCTTATCCAACGCCTCGCGCGCAAGGATGTGCTTCGTGCGCTTCGCCGCCTTAGCATCCTTCCGCTTCTTCTGCGCGTCGGCGTGAGCGCGGTTAATCGCCCACTGCCCCACGTCCTCGAGAACGGGCGGCGGGGAGGAGCGCACGTCCCTCATCCCCTGAACAAACCACAAACGCGCATAAGGAAACAAGGGATAAAGGGAGATTGAGGAGGCTCAGAGGCTGCAGCGGCACTCGACTTACCAGCGAAAGAAACCCCCGCGACGGTCGCATCGCGAAGGGGGTCAGGTTGCTGCCCCTCAACTTCACATCTACCGTCTCCCCCACCCTATGGTGAATTTCCTCATCGGAGAGGGCGGAGGAAGACATCCGGGTGCCTTCGACGGGCTCACCCGGCCTCATCTCGAACAGCCACCACCGTCGAGCCATCAGCGGCAGCACCCTCCGGCGATGGAAGGCGGCCACAACCACAGCGACGGTGAGGCCATGGTTCCGCAGCCTCGCCAGCCCCTCCAGGAGCGGCTCCAGCTTGGGCTGGTTGACCTTCGGGATGCCCCATTTCCATTTCTCCGGGCAACTCCCCACAATTCGCCCAGTATAAGGGGGAAGTCCCCCGTCGTCGTTACGGAGGTAGAACCAACTCATGTACCACCGGCGATTGAAGGATGCGAGTTGGGCCGGGATGTAGAGGTGCAGGCGGTCCTGATGCACTTGGAGAGTGCAGCCTCCGGCCCTCGATGCCTTCCTCTTGCCCGACGTGCCCGTCGGCTTGGTAGTATGCCCCGCCCAGAACAGGTGGAGCCACAAATCCCAATGGGGAGCAATCCCCAAATACCCCTCGTAGACAGCCACAAAGATAGCCGCCTGAGCAATGGAGTTGGGATTAAAATTGTGGAGCTCCACTCCATAGTAATGCGGGAGCGCCCGCATGAACCGGTCCACCGGAATGTCGAGGCCGCGCTCATGGAAGGAGACGAAGCTCACGACGTAGCCATCGCGGGGCCTCGGCTCTAGCTCGCCGTACGGAGCAATCCACTCCAGCCTACTAGGGTCTATCACCGGGCGGAGGAGTCCACCGTCGACAAGCGACTGGAGCATCTCCTCAGTGACATCCGACGGATCCCAGGGGTCCGCCTCGACAACGACGACGTTGCCGGCCATGAATGCGATGGAGGAATCGGGCGCGGCGGTGAGTTTTTCTCTCCCCCTCCACGCTCTCGCTTTTTTCTCGCTTTCTCCCTAGACTCGCTCTTCTCTCTTCTTCTTCCCGGCACCCGCTGCTCTGGCGATGGCTCGACGGAGGTGGCAGGCAAGGTAAGATAAGGAGGGGCGAGACTCTTCGGGTATTTATGCAGGGAGGAGGTGGAACGAACGGGCGATGAAATCAGGGAGGTTTTCCCCGTCCGGCGCGGTTAACCACGAGCCGATTTCGGCGGCCCACGCGCCCACGTCTCCCGCATTAAATGCATGAACAGTTACGTCCCGTCCATCACGTCGCGCTCGCCCACTACGGCAGCAGGCGTCGTTTTGCCTCCCTGTGAAACCGCCTCAAAAGGCGTGCCACCCGCGACCGAGCCAATAGGGAGGACATTTCCCGTGGCCTGTTCCTTTCATAGGAAGGAATCGGGCTCTGAGCCCGTTACGATCCAGGGGTTCAAAGGCTGGACCCCAAAGGGTTTCGACAGCTGCCCCAGGATAACAGAGTCAGGGGCAACTGCGGGCGAGCCTATACAGGGCTGAGACCCAAGCGAGCGAAACGCCTGGGATGCCCAAAATTGTGTCCGAGACCAGCAGGAAAGTATCCGAATGGGATCCCACCATAGGGAGGCACCGAGCCACCGAGGCCCAACGAACGGCCTCGGCACCCACTAGAGAAATCCTCTGGTACTCTTGGAGTGTGTCTCTGGACCGCTAGCCGTCCCCTAACGAACGGGGTTCGGACCTCCACTCGGACTACCCGATAACAGCTCACCGGAAGTGCCACCGCTCGTGCCCATCGAGGGTAGCGAGGCATGTTCCACCCCTCCTTCCGAGCGAAAAGGAAGCGCGAGGGTCGCATAAAAAGTCAGGGGAACCCCTGACGGCCTTCTCGCCCTATGCGGAGGCTAGGGGGCTCCTCCTACAAATATGCCGAGACCTCACGACCCGGGCTCGCGCCCAAAGGGGCGTCGGCAAACAAACCCTCACGCGTGAGGGGCGTATAAAAAGTCATGAGAACTCCCGACGGCCCTCCCACGCAGAGGCTAGGGGCTCTTCCTGCAACCTTGCCGAGACCAGAATGGGCTCGGCAAACTAACCCTCCGTCCGAATGAAAAGGACACGTGAAGACCAGATAAAAGGGCCAGAACACCCAAGGCAAAGATAAACAGTCCAAAACCGCGCTAGAGGTTTCGCTGCAAACACGATAAAAGGGCGCCGAGCCCATTACGGTCCAGGGGTTCGAAGGCTGGGCCTCCAAAAGGTTTCGACAGCCGCCCTAGGGCAACAGAGTTAGGGACGACATCGGGGCGAGCCTACGAATGGCCCAAACCCGAGCGAACGGTCGCTCGGGGCGTCCTAAGTCGTGTCCGAGACCGGCGGGGAAGTATCCGAATGGGATCCCACCATAGGGAGGCACCAAGCCACCGAGGCCCGCGAACGGCCTCGGCACCCACTAGAGAAACCCCCTGGTACTCTTGGAGTGCGTCCTTGGACCACTAGCCGTCCCCCAGCGAACGGGGCTCGGGCCTCCACTCGGACTACCCGCTAACAGCTCACCGGAAGTGTCCACGCTCGTGCCCATCGAGGGTAGCATGACACGTTTCACCCCTCCTTCCGAGCGAAAGGAAGCGTGAGGATCATACCCAAACTCAGGGGGGCCCTGACGAACCTCTTGCTCCGCGCAGAGGCTAGAGGCCTTTTTCCCTGCAGCCTCGCCGAGACCCCCGCAACCCGAACTTGCGCTTGGGGGCTTGGCAAATGCAATAAGAACTACTCGTTCAGACACGGAAATGAAGAAAGTCCCTGGAGGAGTAACTCCACTCCCCCAGGGGCTCGGGGGCTACACCCGGTGGGTGCGCTCGCGCGCACCCATCAGAACCTCAAAAAACAAGCCCCAATTCCTACGGGGCAGGTATGAACCAAGCCTCGGCAAACCCTCAGGGGGAGTGCGCGCACTCCCCCCGAGGCTCGGGGGCTACTGTCGGGTACCTTAGAATGGGGTACCCCAAGCAAAACATCAAATGGGTTGCCCCAGTCCCATCTAAAAAATAACGATGACAAAAGCAAAAAGGTAAGTCGTGGGCCCCTCCCCGTTGCGACCAGGCCCACTGGGTCCTCCTCCTCCTCGCCTCGAGCCCCGAGAAGGAGGTCTCGACATCCTGGCGAGGCTCCCCAGGGAAGGCCTCGGCAGGGAACGCCGTCTCCGCCTCGCCTGAGGCTCTCCACAGAAGGCCTCGGCAGGAGGCGCGTTCTCCGTATCGCGCGAGGCCTCTCGCGCGAAGCCTCGGCAAGGAGCCTGATCCCTGTCTCACGCGAGGCCCCATTCTCCGTGTCGCTCGAGGCCGGCTCGCCCGCGGTCCGTCGCCCCCCGCCTCGGCCGACCCTCTCGACAGCCGGTCACGTCCCATTAATGCTTTCAACCACTCCCGTGATCTCAGCCGGACAGTGGCTCAACGTCACAGAAAGACCGACGCGACCCGAAGTCGCATCAGCACCATACCGGCCAGGACAGGGCATGGCGGGGATTACCGGCCACTATGTCCAAACACTGTGACCACGATCAGCCGCCGTCAGCGCTTGGGACAGGATATGGCGGGGATTACCGGCCACTGTGTCCAAATACTGTGACCACGATCAGCCGCCGTCAGCGCCTGGGACAGGATATGGCGGGGATTACCGGCCACTATGTCCAAACACTGTGACCACGATTAGCCGCCGTCAGCGCCTGGGACAGGATATGGTGGGGGTTACTGGCCACTGTGTCCTACCACTATGTCCATGATCAGCCGCCCGCTCAAGGCCTCGGCGCTATACACCAAGGCCTCGGCACTGTACATCAGGGCCTCGGCAATATTAGGGTCCGCGCCTGCCGAGACCCCCACCACAGTACCAGCCTCGGCCCCGACCAAGTTTCGGCCTCATGCATAGTCCATCCCCAGCGGCTTATGGTCGCCGCCACGTCCACTCCGAGGCATTCCTGGGGCTCCCACGACGCACAGGATCTGATGGTACGACCACGCCGTCCCAGTACTCCAAGGATGGGCCACTCCGACGACCACGCCGCCACAGGAACAGGCCACAGGGCTTGGACATGCCATCCCTGGCAGCACGACGCCGCATAGTAATACATGTACTGCCCTTGTCCCCCCCTTCAACTATAAAAGGAGAGGACTTGGGCCACTTAGGGGGGACGCCCGGAGAACACACACACATGCACACCTTCCAGCCGCTTGAGAGCAACGTCTCAGACGGCCCCACGACACCCTGCCGAGACCTGGGACAAGTTCCCTCTCTCCCTTAGCTTGTAACCCCCTACTACGAGCACTTCGGTGCAAGGAATACAAGTTCTATCCCTCAGACTGGACGTAGGGCGCCGATTGCCTGAACCAGTATAAACCTTGTGTCTCTTTGCATCACCATCTGGAATCGGGAGCACGCAGAACAAATTCACTAGTCGGTTGAGGACCCCCCGGTTCGAAACACCGACACTTCTCAACATGTCTTGCTAGATTTTTTTTAGTCCAAGATATCAATTCGACCACTTCATACATCCATATTCCAATTGATCCTCTTGTATTACTCTCTTAGTCCAAAATAGATTCCAACTTCAAAACACTATTAACTATATATATGCTCAGGTTGAGTTGTGACTCTTAAACACAAAACTTAATCCATGGTGTCGTTCAATCTTCTTAGCATAGCTCTTCCAATTTGCTAACGGCATTGGCAACGACTTTATTTCTTCTAAAGATAACACATACTTCTAAACCAAAAACATTTGGTTAATTGAACCCAACACTGATGTCACAATCTCAAACCAACTTACTGAAAGTGTCCCTTAGATTCTTATGATTCACGTAGATATCACTCTTCATGTCCAAGTAGATAATACCACTATGCTCCACAATGGACAACTCTAGATCTCATATGTCAAATAGTCCATCTCAAGCCTCCATAGTTGACTTGATGCATAATTCACTGCTTTTCTTACATAGAGCACATCCATATCCTTGCCAACCGCTTTATAAAAGAAACTCTTGTGTTCAACACTATAATACCTCTAATGAACGTGTGATAGAATCTTACCATTCCGAGGAATTCTGAATCACTCTTGCATACTTAAGCGGGTTCTAGCTCAACACATCTCTCTTGAGCGATTGTCCGTATGATTCTATCAGTAGAGATATCCCACAACCAAAAAGAGAACTCCATCCAAACTAAACTCACTTAAGTTGCCAAAGAACCAACTGTTGAGAAGTCCAATCATCATATTTTCGTATGCCATCAGTGCCAACTTGTCTTGAGTTGAAGGTTGAACTCCCAAGTGATGATAGCTTGAAGCGAAGACCAATCCTGACAAAATATTTGAGCTCCTTGTGTCTAATAGTGATTCCTCAACCGTAGGAATAACCGATACTTCCAAGTGAAGCTCTAGATTGTATGAGACCTCCATCTTGCGATTCCTTTATGCCTTGGCTACCCCCCTTAAGAACACATCAACCAGGGGCACCAAAGAATAGCTTGCATCTTCTTCTAAATGAGATAGTTATCATGATGTCGTCCTATTATCCCAAAGTGACTCATGTGCATTGGCAAAAACCAGAACCTGCAGTTCCTCGCGAGCATAAAAACAGCAGCGTAATAAAACTAGTATAACTTCTGTTAGGCAAATCCAATGAAGTTGTACTTTATACCGTTGGAAAGCTTATGAAATTCTCTACCACTTTCTTATAGAACACTTTTCCAGATTCGGCAGTTAAGTTGGTCAAACACAGCACACAACAGAAACTGTCCTAGATTACAGACTGCACAGAAACTTCGGCTTGTGATGTTTATATCTCCCAAAATATATTAGCTATGATAGTGATTCCAGAGGCATATGAAAGATACAGAGGTCTAGTTGTATCCAAAAAAATTTCACAAACTTTGCACCAACCAAAATTGCGTTATGACTAGAATACCACAGACTGCTCCAGATTTCTGACAGCACAGATACATCCTCTTATGCTTTTCATTACTTCATAACCTAATAGCTATCAGGGTGATTCTTGAGGTCAGAGAAACATGTTGAAGTCTAGTATTCTCTAAAAGTTTACCATGATTTTTGATTGCCCGAAAACAGAGATATAAACCAAGGATGATAGGTTGCTCCAGAAAGCTAGGATAGGAAAACAGGAGAAAACCAAAACCCAACTATCTATTCACTAATCCTTATGTCTTACGCCTATAAACTAAATGAATTTGTGGAAAATCCCACAAAATCATTGCACTCATTACAAAGATTCAAAACAAAACATAATCATAATGACAAGCCAACAAGCACTTATGGTGCACAATTCAATCATTGACTTAAACTTGCGATACTATCGTCTTCTTCATATTATGGGTAAAGATCCTATAGCTTAACTTCAAATTGCGCGAGAAGGTGGTAAGACAAGATTCTAAAAGCATATCAAAGCAAGGAGTAGATGGAAACAAAAAGCTTTTAAAGAAGCATCAAGGAGGGAACGAATATCAAGGGTAACAATGTAGTAGAGAAGAAAATATCAAGATTTATAGAACAAGGATTTTTGCTGTAACTTGTAAACCTTAGAACGACCAGTTTCTACTAGGCTTGCGTCCTACAGTCAGCATTGCTCTGATACCACTTGTAACACCCGGTTTTAAGGACAAAGCCGAATGCACACCATATGTGAGCCCTGGTAATCAAACCTCACATATAGCTACAAATGAAGGGGCAGTATCAATTCACAATGCTTAATATATAGCGAACTTAGCAAAAGAGATAACCTTAGAAAGCAATCAATGGATAGACAACTCTGATCTCCGGGTGCAGACTTCACTCTCCTGGATCCAACTGACTGGTTGATCACAAGCCTAACTCCTTCAGACTCCAGCAGCCTAAGGTGTGGGGGAAATTGCAAGGGTGAGTCCATGTCGAACTCAGCAAATATAGCAACAAGGTAGTGCATTCCATAGCCACATGATCAAGTATAATTGAATAATAAATAGCTCAAAATAACTCAGTTAAGCATGATTTAACAAGTGCTCATCTTTGGCGTAAGAATCCCTTGGCCGCTCGTGACCGTGAGCACGACTGATATATCAGTTTATTAAACTCTACGCAGAGGTGTACACTTTCACTGTGAGTCATGATTTCCAAATGTACGGGTTTGCAAGGTCCAAACACCGGAAATCATATAAAGCTACTCAGAAGTTCGTCTAACCGGGAAGGGCCGCAGGGTCATCGGATATAGGAACCCCCTTCCATTAAAAGGCCGCTTCCATAGCAAGGCACAATAGGACAGAGGCTGTCCTATACCCAACTCGCAGTATCCTCTAAGCCTGCTAGAAAAGGTCTCCCAAGCAACTAGAGCCAGAGCCATATAGCCCTCACAGCTGTACTGTAAGTCCCGGATGATCACTTACAAATGAGACCTTGTGGAGAGGGAATTTAACCCTCCTGTTGTTGCTAACAAGTCATCTCTTGTGTTTATAGCATATTCATTAATCAAGCTTCAAGATCATGGTCACAGAAAGAAAACCCAAACTATACTTGCCTTAAACACCGATCCTTCGGTAAGCTTTAATCTTCAACGTTTTCTTCTTCTTCTTCTCCAACTTCTTATAGATCATCAACGCAAAACTCACCGACTGGACAAGACCGAAAAGCACCACACAAGCATCCGAACAAGCATGCATAGCAAACATACTAGATTAGAACAATACACCAATCAATGAAAAGATTCGAAATCTAATCTACGCATTGCTACGATCACACACACGCGAAAGACACACTAATCGGAACTACGGTAAAACAGAAACATCTATCGAAGGATTTAAGTTGGAAAGAAAACTATATGCTTTATCTATTTTAATGATCATAAAACATGATAAACAACTTATGAAAAGGTTACTTACATGTAGGTCTTGTTTCTACGATCGCGTGAGCGCAAAAACCGCTGAAAACGGAGATCGGACGGAAAAGATACGGACTCCGGACGATTTAAACAAGGGAGGGCATTCTAGGTATTTCACTTGAAAAGAGCTGAAATAAATAAAATATTTAGTATTGGCGGGATTAAACAACGATGGGAATACATATTGGAAAGATGAAACTGAAAGAATTGAATTCGGATTTGATATGAATGAATAACGGATGAAAAAGGACGGGAATTACATGATCTAGGGACCTATTTGCGAAACCAGAAAACAAATAATCACAATCTGGTCCTTCTTCCTCTGGTTCAATCCCTCTGCTACAGTAACTTACAGGTTCCTGTTCATGCGAGCCGCATAGGGGAGCAGACGGCCTCGGCCAGGGGAAGGAGTAGGGGCTGGCCGGGGAAAGCAAGGCTGGCTGGGCGCAGGGCGGCCGACTAGGGAGGACAAGCGGCCGGCCGGCAGCTGGGCAGCGCAGCAACCAGCGAGCAGCACAGTAACAGCGGCGGACAACGATGGAGATGCTCGCCGGAGAAATAAAAGAAAGGATGGGAAACGTGTCAAACGGTAATGGATTCGTACAATTGGATATACCACGGCGTAGAGAACGAAGGGATCAACCTTTGGGTGGTGGTGGTTGTCTCCGGAACGGACGGTTTGTCCGGAAAAGCTCGCCGGAAGTTCGCCGAAAACCTAACCTCTTCCGAACTTCGGCGTCCGATCTACGGGGCTACGTGTGGCGGCTCGAAAAACGGGCTGTACTTCTGGAATCCTTGCGTCGAGGGCTACGCCGGCATATATATATGCGTAGGGTTTGGATATTTTGGAAATCCGAGATATTTTAGTAAATATTGATTTGCGGAATTAAAATAATTACGGAAAATCGGGAATTACTATTTAGGCTCCGAAAAATATCTCTGAGCTCCGAAAAATACTAGAAAAATTCCTGGGGATAGATGGAAGAATAAGGAACACAACCAAAGTGGTTTAGCTCCCGAAAAAGACTTTTGCATTGATCAAGGAAAAAGATAAAACTCCAAGAAATATGAATTTAATCCCAAAAAAGGTCGGAAAGATTCTCGGAAAGAGAGGCATCGTTCTAGCGTGTCTTAAAACCCTTTCCAAGCCTTTAGATTTTAAAAACAAGGCATCTTATTTAACTTTTGTTTTTGCAAATTTTCAAATTCTTTTTAAACCACTACTTGAAAGCAATATTTTAAAGATTGAGATTTGAATTTATTTTCCAAACCACTCATCACAAAAGTATCAATGCAATGGTATGTATGCACAAACATGTTGTTACCCTTACGTTGGATTTTAATTTAAAGAAAAATTTCTTTTACCTATGTTTTTATGAGCATAAAACAATTAACGGAAATCATTTTTCTCTTTTTAGAAAGTAGCTAATTTTAGGGTGTTACAGAGGCGAACAAGTTCAAAAACTGGGGCCCTGGTTCACAGCAAGCGGCCTTGGCGGCGACAGTTGCAGCAAAACGATGTCTGTTTCACGAGGAAATCAAGAACTAAACAAAACCCAAACCCTAAGGAGAGCGACAACTGCTAAATATAGAGTCTTGGGCATCACCCCCCTGGACGCGCCCCCTAATGGGCCCATAAAATACGATACACGGTCCAACGGACCAAATTACGGTGTCGCAGCACCCTATCAGATTCTGGGCGCTGATTTGTGACCACGATTCCTGTTGATTCCGAATAGATTTTGACATGAGACCACTTGGATTGGCTTCCTTATCAAATTAGTTTTCCATCCATATATGGATCATCAAAAACGGAGTCCGGATACATCCTGGGTGACCAGTTTAAGGCAGACTGGTCCTGGAACCCGAGATAGGCTACAACTTCAGTTGGACTGGGCGTCCACCATGGAAAAGATGAATTGGACGCCCATGCTGGACCTCCTCCACTCCTTGGCTTGTATGCAATGAATTAGTGATGTCCTCATCATCCTCCCTTTCTTGAATTGAAGTCATCCTCGACTAAAGTAGATCGTCTCCTTCAATGGATGACAACAACGATGGCTCCGGAAGAAGACGTTCATCTTGGTGCCCCATCCTTCGCAAAGGCGGCTGCCATGGTGGCTTCCCTGCTGGAAATTCATCCTCCTTCTCCTACAAAAGGTTAATACCAACAAGAGGCATAGCACTAGGAGTAGGACCAAGTGGACATATAGGCGATGCACAAGTTAAAGCATAACATGGTTCATCATGAACAACAAGAACAGATTTAAGAGCAAATAAAACTTCTTTCATATTACTTGAAGGTTCATTTAATGGTTTGCTAGAGACTTTATCAAGGTCTTTCTTTTTCTTTTCAGCAAGTTCCACTTCATATTGCACAATTTCAACAGGTGTTAACAGAAGTAAAGCAATGGTCTTTCCTTTAAACATAAAAGTATATCTATTTTGCCTACCATGATATACAACATTATTATCATATTGCCAAGGATGGCCTAACAAAAGTGAACAAGCTTGCATAGGTACGACATCAAAATCAGCATAATCATGGTATGATCCGATAGAAAAATGCACACGAGCAGATTGTGTTACCTTTGCCTTACCACTATTATTGAACCACTGAACATGGTATGAATGTGAAAGAGCATGTGTAGATAAACCAAGAGTCTTGACAAGCTCAGAACTTACCAAGTTATTGCTGCTCCCTCCATCAATTATAGCGCGAACATAGAAATTATTGACAATGATGAACATTTGAAACAAATTATGGCGTTGTAGCTTGTCTACTGGCTCAACTTGTGTACTCAAAACATGCTGAACAAAGATTGATTTGTAGTCTGTAGTGCATGCCACACTATCAAATACCTCATCAGGATCTTCAGCACTATCCGCAAATTTATCTGCATAAAGATCAGTTGTAAGTGCAAATTCATTCTCTTCATCACTAGCACTAGCATACCCACCATCATCAGTAGCAATATATGCGCGTTTGCTGGGGCATTCTTTAGCAATATGTCCCATGCCCTTGCAGCGGTGGCACACAACTTTAGAAGAGCTGCTAGAGGAAGGTGTAGTAGATCCACTGGAAGAAGGTGTGATAAGAGAACTCTTCTTTACAGGCGCTGGTGGTGTCTGCACATTAGAAAATTTACTCACCTCGGTTGGACGTGAAGGAATGGATGGAGTCATGGACGGAGTCGTGGAACGCCTAGGTTGTCGTCCCTGTACTTCCCTTTCAGCTTTAATAGCATAATGATACAATTGAGAAAATCTAGTCCATACTTTATAGTCAAGAACATCCTGTATTTCACGACGCAAACCTCCAAAAAATCTAGAACTCTTATCCATTTCATCCTCTCGTATGTTACTACGTGCTAAACCAATTAAAAGCTCCTGATAATATTCCTCAATAGTCTTACTACCTTGATTTAAACATTGTAGTTTTAATCGTAGGTCACGCTAATAGTATGGAGGAACAAATCTCTATTTCATTTGTCGTTTAAGTGCAGTCCAGGTTTGAGGTATATGAGCATTAGCATTAGCATTAGCATTAGTATTAGCATTAACATTAACATTAACATTAACATTATTGCAAATATCATTCCACTAGAAAAGAGCAAAACTAGTAAACTCACTATTAGCAAGTCTAACTCTATATTGTTCCGGTACTTGATGGGAGCTAAATTTTTTATCTACAGCCATCTCCCAATCTAAATGTGCTTTAGGATCAGCAGAACCAGAAAAAGGAGGTATCTTAAACTTGGTTTTAGAGAAAGGATCATTATTACCTTGGTTATTATCTCCCATACCACGTTGGTTAAAGTTCAACCGATTACGGTTACGTGCATCCTCAGCATGTCATTGAGCTTCGGCTTCAGCCTCCGCGTCGCCATCCTCCTCCTCAGAAAGATCATCCTCATCATCTTCAGGACGCTGTTCAGGTGCGTCCTCGTTTCCTTGGCCACTGCCTCCGGCTTTTCCTGACATGGTTAGTAGAAAGGAGAAGACACTACAAATAGTATTATCCCTACCAACTACTTTGGTTATGGACAAAGAAAAATAAGGCACTCAAACTCTCAAGCGTCTTACCACAGTCTTACAAGTGTTTTTATCAAAGCAACAGGCGGTGCAATCGGTCGGTGACTGTGATACCGTTGTAGCTCGAGTGTAACAGTTGCAAGGCGAACCTGTACTTGGTTAGAAGAAAGTGGAGCTTGGATAGGCATAATATAATAGCAAGGAAAAATAATAGTCGCAACTGAATAGCAAAGCTGAATAAGTATCCCAAGTACTTGTCTTAGTTGCTGGCCTATTAACGTTCCAAGTACTAGATATATCAAGTGATGTGAACAACATGAATATGATTAGGAACAAGGCAGAAATCAGCACACGCAAACACAGCTCAAATGGCGCTCTCTATGTGCTCCTGTAGATATTGTTCCTCTTTTGCCCCTCTCTTTTTTCTATTTTTTGGGCTGTCGTTTTTTGGGAAATTTCGACTTTTTCTTTTTCTTTTTTTTTTGATATTTTTCCTTTACTTAGGAGCACAAAAGAAGTAACCACAGAAAATATGAGCTTAAACAAGTGAAAGACGTGGCCTGTGGAAATTTTAGAAGAAGTGCTCAAAATCGACAAAAACCTTGTGACCAAAAAAAGAGGATCTTGTGACCACTTTTTGACCAAAATAAAAATCTTTGACCCCGACACTGTGGGGATGGACGGATCCAAATTTTTTTCTGATCAATTTTGATATATGGAACGTCGAAATCTGAGTTCGTATGCGAAAACTAGACCAGTTTTACAAATGCACTCCAAATTAGAGGATAAAACGAGAACAATGCGCGCAAAATTGGTCACAGCAGCAAGGATTTGATGGAAACAGTAAAGACAAGTGTAACAAATTAGATGGCGTGGACTAGGGTTTGATGAAAACAAAGGAAATACAGCAAGACATGAAGGTGTTCACGGATTATGATGAAAAACAAAGGGAAAAACACAAACTGGACTAAAAAACGATCTAAAACCAGCAACCAAAACTTGACCTAGGACACAAACTCAACAACGCGAAACAGAAACGAAATTGCATGGCACAATGAGATTATAGGACAGGGAATATGTGGCGGTATTTTTTTGGCTTTTTGTGGACTAGGTAATGCAAAAATAGCAACAATCTAAAGGGGAAAATAAAATTATACCTAACGAGCAATAAGGGCTCTGATACCACTTGATGTAGACTAGGCCCGATCTTCCGAAAGGTATAATAGCGTCGATTGGTGAAGACTCGACGTTCACGATCTAGGCTTCGAACCAAGGCTGATTCGGACCCTGCAACCGTTACACCACTGCTCCATTGGTTATCAACCACGCGAACGCGTTTGACCTCGCCGAGAAGGCTTTCCTGCAAGCGAATCGAGAACACAAGCAAGAACAAGATGAACGCAATCTGAAATTGCAAATAAATATGAGGCTTATGAAAATAAGGAGTTTAAGTCTTTATTCGAAAGGACTAATCGCCACAGGCGAACAAGATCAAGAACTGGGGCCCTGGTTCACAGCAAGCAGCCTTGGCGGTGACAGTTGCAGCAAAACGATGTCTGTTTCACGAGGAAATCAAGAACTAAACAAAACCCAAACCCTAAGGAGAGCAATGGCTGCTAAATATAGAGTCTTGGGCATCACCCCCCCGGACGCGCCCCCTAATGGGCCCAAACATGATACACGGTCCAACAGACCAAATTACGGAGTCGCAGCACCTTGATAGATTCTGGGTGCTAACTTGTGACCACGATTCCTGTTGATTCCGAATAGCTTTTGATGTGAGACCACTTGGATTGGCTTCCTTATCAAATTAGATTTCCATCCATATATGGATCGTCGAAAATGGAGTCTGGATGCATCCTGGGTGACCAGTTTAAGGCAGACTGGTCCTGGAACCTGAGATGGGCTCCAACTTCAATTGGACTAGGCCTCCACCATGGAAAAGATGAATTGGACACCCATGCTGGACCTCCTCCTCTACTTGGCTTGTATGCGATGAAGTAGTGATGTCCTCATCAGGCCGTTCTACTTCGATCTTGATTGCGCATAGTACACATTCAAAGACATGTTTCGATCTTGGATAAATTCACTGGTTAATGAGATCTAATCTAGTGACACCACCATAGCTGCATTGATCCGGTCGAACCTCACTGGTAAGACTTTAGATTAGAGGTCATCGAGTAGTGGCTTTGTTCGTGATGGAGACATGTACTCTGTTTGTTTGCTATGCCTGCATCGGCTAAATAGCCGATTGCCCGTACTTTAACGCTGATAGTATGTTTCCATGATTCTGTTAAATGTGAATAGATCTATTTACTTTAAAGGTTTCTTCTGTTATCTTTGTTATGGCTGCCATTGATCCGGTCGAATCCCACTGTTAAAGATAATAGGTTAGATTTGATGGGTTTATAAATTTGTTCATATTAAATAGTCAATTGTTCACGAGTTGTGACCCTTCTTCTACCTGAATCGGATATTTTAGCCAATTCGCCTGCGCTTTCACAGATATGGCACGTTTTCATGAACCTGTTGACATATTGTCGGTTTTATGGATTTTCTGGTTTTAGATTATTGTTGTCATCATAGCTGCCATCGATTCGGTCGAACCTCACTATTGATGGTAATGAATTAAATCAAGACAGTTCGTGGTTCCGATTATGTTAAACAGTCGATTGCTTGCGTGGCATATCCTTTTTCACCAAATTCATTGGCTTTGCACCATGTATTTGATTAAATCCAATGCAACCAGTGATGTATCTTTGACGCATAAATATTAACAGCTTAAAGGAAAGGATCATTAAAAACTAAGTGCATTGTACTCTTCACTGTAAAGTCAATCATAATCCAGAGCGTTGCAGTCCTTAACAGTCGATTTCTTCTCGTATCGGCTATTTAGTCGATTTTTCCCATCTAGCTGCGCCCGAAGCGACACACCTGGAACTGTCTGGTCAAAACCGGCATGTTCCACCTTAAATTACTGATAAACTTTCTCTCCTTGTCAATTATAGGTCAAATTGACTAGCATGCTCTTAGGAATTCGTAGGGTCGACTGGTCCTGCGTTGAAGCCAGACAACGTGGTAGCGACGCCGGGTGGACACGCCGCAAGCCGGAACGATCTTGGAGACCTGCCTGGCTTCAACGCAGGACCAGTCGACCCTACGAATTTTCAAGGGCATGCAGTCAATTTGACCTGCAATTGACAAAAAGAGAAAGTTTATCAGTAATTTAAGGTGCAACATGCCGGTTTTGACCAGACAGTTCTAGGTGTGCCGCTTCAGGAGCAGCCAGACGAGAAAAATCGACTAAATAGCCGATACGAGAAGAAATCGGCTGTTAAGGACTGTAAACGCTCATGGGTCATGATTGATTTATAGTAACGAATACAGTGCACCCAGCCTTAATGATCCTTTCCCTTAAACTATTTAACATGTGTGTGTATCAAAGATATATCACTGGCTAAATTAGATTTAATCAACACGTGGTACAGAGCCAATGAATTCGGTAAAAAGGGATATGCCACGCAAACAATCAACTATTTGATATAGACAGATACACAAACTGTCTAGATCTAATTTATTACCATCAACAGTGAGGTTCGACTAGATCGATGTAGCTATGATGATGACAATAATCTAGAACCAAAAAGCCCATAAAATGACCATATGTCAACAGGTTCATGAAAATGTGCCATATCTGTGAAAGCATAGGCGAATCGGCTAGGTAGAAGAAGAGTCACAGCATATGAACAATCGACTATTTAATATGAATAGATTTATAAACTCATCAAATCTAACCTATTATCTTTAACAGTGGGGTTCGACCGGATCGATGGCAGCCATAATAAAGATAACAGATGAAACCTTTAAAGTAAACAGATCTATTCACATTTAACAGAATCATGAAAACATACTATCAGCGTTAAAGTACGGGCAATCGGCTATTTTGCCGATGCAGGCATAGCAAACAAACAGAGTACATGTCTCGATCACGAACAAAACCACCACTCGATGACCTCTAATCTAAAGTCTTACCAGTGAGGTTTGACTAGATCGATGCAGCTATGGTGGTGTCATTAGATTAGATCTCATTAACCAGTGAATTTATCCAAGATCGAAACATGTCTTTGAATGCGTACTATGCGCGATCAAGATTGAGGTAGAACGGCCGATAAAACATGATCCATCATTTAAAGTAAAAAAAATTAGCACAATATAGTAAGATAAATGATGGACTAAAAGAATGTGAGGCCTATCTAAATCAATCTCGATCGGGCAGGTTGATATTGCTGAAACTAATGACAACAAAAACATCAACAAGATCGGTAACTTAATGAATCTACCTGAAGGATGCCAACCTTAGGTAGAGCCGATAACTTGACCTTAATCTAATTCGAGTAGTGGAGGTCGAACTTAACCGATGCAGCCGTACTTGAACTAGATAAGGATCGATAACTAACTTATACTAGAGCTCATAAGAGGTTAGCCGGACCGATGCAGCCTTACAAACAAAAGTATAAGCCATGACCGTACTCACAGACAAGCCGGAGGTCGACTAGATCGATGCAGCCCTGCTTGTTGAAGAACTCGTCGGGATCTACATTACTCCTACTCCTAAGGGTTGGCGTAAAACCAAAAAAGTAAAGACTGATTTTGATTGATGTGTGTATCTCTGTTACAATAGCCAGGGGTTTATATTTATACCCTGGGATGATAAGAGTCCTAAACGGACACGACTAGATAACAAAAAGAAATATAGATATATGGACTCTAATTTCCCTATGCAGAGTCCTTGCTGATGAAGCTTCCTTGTTTGATACGTGTCCTTGTTTCTTTCATCCTGATATGCACCTAGACGTCATGTCTCTCTCAAATATATTAAATAATATTTCCTGTTCGGCTCGTAAATATCCCTTAATTAGGAGACTTTCTTGCTTTTGACATCATCGGCCGATCCCTTCCTTTTCAGGATAAGCTTACCTAATTTTGGTGTAAACAATAGTCATGTCCTTGAGTGTCACAATACCTTCGCTCCATGGTAAGACGAAACTATTTGTCTCAGGGACCAGAATTCGACGATCTGAAGGAGTAGTCTCATCATACTTTAATTTGCATGTTGTTGTAATTATGCCATCAAGAATCTCAATCTCTCACCACAGAACTTCATGCTTTGGAAAAGTTTCACCACACACACCATGGGCGAGACAAATCACTTCTTTGCAAAGATGACATTCTGGTGTGTGTCTCCAGGATAGAAATGCTCAATAATAGCTGCAGATGGCTGATTTGGTTGGTTGTAACTTCTAGCGCGAGGATGAAGAAATAACCTACCCAATAGGAAATCGTGGGCTCGTCAATTACCGAGACGATATTGATGGATGGGTTACCTCAAGACATCTGAGATGTGGTTTAAACATTTTGAGGCTAATGGGAGATATGGGAATAGCGCAAAACGTGAAGAGCCGTCGTGGTGGAAAATTGACAGATGATAAAATGCCTATATGTTCTATTTGGTACATTTTTATGGTGCACTTAATTAAATTTTGTCGTGTATGCAAAATGTAAGTTAGTGTTTTAATTTCTTTATTATTTCTAACATTTTCTCATGTAGGAAAAGTAAAATCGTGCCTAGGTGTAATAGGCAAATCTATACATATCTTGGGTTAGTGGTACTAGTAAATTTTTGTTTTGTTGATTAATTGCTGAGTATCTATAGTGGCGGAGTTTTAACAGAATTTAATTTGGGGCATGTGTTAGTTCGTGGCGTGAACTGCTATGCTCCACGTGGGTGTTGCTTAACCACTCCACAGGTCGTGCTCCATTTCTGGTGTCAAAATTTGCGTCCAATTGATGCAATGGGTTCTGTTCACTACCGGACTCATTGGCTTTGCCGAGTGCCAGGGGCACTCGGCAAAGCCCAATTTGCACTCGGCAAAGGCTTTGCCGAGTGCTGCACTCGGCAAACAATACTCGGCAAAAGATGCGTCGGCAAAGACGTCTTTGCCGAGTGTCTTTTGTCGGGCCCGACACTCGGCAAAGTTGGAACCGAAAAAAAACCTGAAAAAATGAGAATTTTTACCGAAAAAAATGGAATTTTTTTAATTGATGGAGACCCCCACCGGTCAGCGCCCACCCATCTCCGGCATTTTTCGCGTAAATTTCACGGCTACGCGGCCGACGGGATTCGAACCCGAGATCTCCTGCTGCGTGCCGCTGCGCACAAACCTACTCTACCACTACACCACACTGTCACTTATGTATGGATTCCGTTTTAGTTCCCAATATATTATACTAAAACGAGTGTAAATTGCTTGTTTGAGGCCCTAAACAAATTCAAATAAAAAAGTTATAAACTATAAAGTTTCATAACTTTTCGGGATCTACACTTTTAGTTTAGGAAGTTTTTCCATTCGAGGTTGTTTACAAAATTTGAATTTTAAAATTTGGAAATTCAAACGCAGTTTTGCATGACAAGATGTTTTCAAATCAAAAAGTTGCCAACTACAATGTTTCACAACTTTTCGAGATCTACAGAGTTTATTTTGGTTGTTTTTCCATCCGAGGTCGTTTGAAAAGTTCGAATTTTAAAATTTTGAAATTCAAACACAGTTTTGCATGACAAGATGATTTCAAATTAAAAAGTTGCCAATTACAAAGTTTCATAACTTTTCGAGATCTACAAAGTTTATTTTGGTTGTTTGGTCATCTGTTCATCCAACATGGTCGTTCTAACATTGTTCACAAATCTTATATATCTCTATTGTAGTTTCATAAACTACAAGAGAGATATGTTAGATTTGTGAACAAATTTATTTTCACTTTGTCATATGAAGAAAAGACAAAAACAAACATTGTACATCTTGATGAGTTATACAACTTTGTAGTTGAAAACTTTTTCATTTGAATTAATTTACTGCTTTAAAATGTGCTTTGAAAACACTCGGCAAAGAAGCTCTTTGTCGAGTGTCAAAAAAAAAAACACTCGGCAAAGAAGCTTTTTTTGCCGAGTGTAAATTGCTTGTTTGAGGCCCTAAACGAATTCAAATAAAAAAGTTGTAAACTACAAAGTTTCATAACTTTTCGAGATCTACACTTTTAGTTTAGGAAGTTTTTCCATCCGAGGTCGTTTACAAAATTTGAATTTTAAAATTTTGAAATTCAAACGCAGTTTTGCATGACAAGATGTTTTTAAATAAAAAAGTTGCCAACTACAATATTTCATAACTTTTTGAGATCTACAAAGTTTATTTTGGTTGTTTGATCATCTATTCATCCGACATGGTCGTTCTAACATTGTTCACAAATCTTATATATCTCTCTTGTAGTTTCATAAACTATAAGAGAGACATGTTAGATTTGTGAACAAATTTACTTTCACTTTGTCATATGAAGAAAAGACCAAAACAAACATTGTACCTCTTGATAAGTTGTACAACTTTGTAGTTGAAAACTTTTTTATTTGAATTCATTTACTGCTTCAAAATATGCTTTGAAATTTTCTTTGCCAAGTGTCAAAAAAACACTCGGCAAAGAAGCTCTTTGCCGAGTGTCAAAAAAACACTCGGCAAAGAAGCTTCTTTGCCGAGTGTCAAAAAAACACTCGGCAAAGAGCTTCTTTGCCGAGTGTAAAAAAAAACACTCGGCAAAGACATCTTTGCCAAGTGCCCAAAAAATAACACTCGGCAAACCACTTGGCACTCGGCAAAGAGCCGATCTCCAGTAGTGGTTGTGCACAAAAGATACTTGGCTCTTGATCTTTTGGGATGAAAGGAGCTACACTTTCGGGATTTATATTGTATTCCTCCATGACTCTTTGCAACATGAACGGATATGGACAACATAGATCCCACCACATCTTAACGAAATCTTCTTGAAATGAGATGTGTACGATACATTCCATTGCAGTACATACCAATAATGTAGATGATACATCACAGTGCAGTACAAGGGAGAAAGGAAAAAGTCTACTTAACCCCCACCTTTTCATACTTGTCTACTTCACCCCCAACTATGAAACCGTCTGTTTTACCCCCTGAACTTTCTAAAACGGTCTATTTTACCCCCTGGGCAGTTTTCAGCGGCGGTTTTGCTACAGTAACAACGGGTCTGCTATAGCAACGGTGTGTTTGCTACAGTGCCGGTGGTTTTGGATTTCTTTTTTTTTTATTTATTTTCGGTGAATTTTTGAAAAATCATAGAAAAATCATAAAATAAAAAATCTAATTTTATTGGACTCCACATGAGTAGATCTACACAGTGAATATATAATTTTGTCTGTAATTAATTAGAATTTATCTATAACTAAGTTATACATAGTCCAATGAGTACGAAATTTTTACTATAGTTCAAGCATACAATAATTAGCGTACCATAAAAATTTCATCACAATTGGACCATAGAAGCTGCAGCTATAAATTATTCCAATTAATTACAGACAAAATTAGATTTTCCAATTAATCTAAGGCTACAGTAAAAATTTTGTACTAAAGTATACTGTATTATATATTCACTATATAGATCTACTCATGTGGAGTCCAACAAAATTAGATTTTTTATTTTATGATTTTTCTATGATTTACTGTGATTTTTCAAAGATTTACCAAAAATAAAAAAGGAAATTTAAACCCACCATACTGTAGCAACCCCACCGTTACTGTAGCAAAACCGCTGTTAAAAACCGCCCGGAGGGTAAAATAGACGGTTTTGGAAAATTCAGGGGGTAAAACAGATGGTTTCATAGTTGGGGGGTGAAGTAGACTATGTATGAAAGGTGGGGGGTTAAGTAGACTTTTTCCAAGGGAGAAATGGGAATAGTACAAAAGTGGAAGAGCCAACATTGAGGGAGAATATCACAGAAGATGAAATGTCCAGAGGTTTTACTTAATTAAATTTTGTCTTGTATGTAAAAGCTAGGTTAGTGTTTTAATTTTTTATTGTCTGGACCATTTTCTCACGTTGAAAAAGTAGGAACCATGTCTAGGTGTAGTTGGCAAATCTATACTTATTTTAGGACATATGTACTAGAAAGTATTTTGTTTTAGTGGTTGAGTCTTGAGTGTATGAACAGAGAATTGGGGGCATGAGTGGGTTGCGGTGCCTAGCTACTATGGATTCTATTTGTTGTGCGCGATTGCATGTCGTTTCTAATACACCTTGATCTGGATCTTCTGGGATGAAAAATGTTGTGCTTTGGTAATTTGAATCATATCTCTTCCTTGAGTCCTTGCAACGTGAATGGATATGGCAGCATAGTTCTAACCACATGGTCTTAATGAAATCAGTGTTGCCATGCAACACAATGTCTTAATGCAATCAATGTTGCCATGCAACACAATGTGGATGATGCATCCCAGTATAATACATATATACCGAGGATGTAGATGATACACCGCGCATAGGATAGTAGGTCTTCAATTCATACAATGTCATCTACAAAGACCCAACAAAGCTCCAGATGCTATGCAACATTTGTACTTCTGTAGGGCATCCATTTGAAACCTTTTGGCTCTTTGAGCTTACCACAACAAGTACTAGGGTGAAGACTTTTTTGAGCATTGTCCCACCATGCAGCCCATGCAAAACGATAACCTCCTAGAGAGCACAATGACTTAGGCTGTATTGTACATATGCACTCCAGAACCAGGAGACACAGGACATTTTACGGTGTACCCACCAGAAATGCTTTTTTTCGGTTTTGCTACTAATTACTAATGCGCTTGAGAGTAGAAAGGCCAATGTACAAGTTGGGAAGGGCAGCCAGTGTGAGAGCAAGACCCTGGTCGTGCACCGTCCAAGCAGCAACCTTAATACCTTGAGGATGGATGACATCAAACTATGCTGCTCTCAGCCTTGATCAAGAGGCATGACCAGGAAAGCAGCGTTCTCAAGTCGCTCCCCAGAACCATCTCTGTTGGCATACAATCAAGGAAGTGCTTGACACATTTAGAGAACTTTTGTTTTTTGTACCCACTGTGATTGAGAACACACCAATGTCTCTCCACCTGTTTGACATCTGTGCCCAGTTACACTCACTGCCACTGGGGCCCTATGTAGCGGCTGTTTGGACGAGTGGGCCGAGCCGTGCGCCGAGGCCCAATCTGCATTGTTGCTGGATCCTCAACTGTACTCACGTTGCCTGAAAAAGTGGCAAGATCCTGCGCTGTGACAAGATAAGCTGGATCAAGGTCATAGAAGACACGAAGCTTGCCACCTTTTTCTTTCGTCACACGGAAGGAAGCATGTATGTTGTGCGAAAATCTCAGGTTCTCTCTAGGTATCTCCAGGACCCCCTTTTGCTTGTGTGGTTTGAAAACACCTGTGCAACCATTGACTTTAGCCACGAAAGAAATATTTGTGCTAGCGTCATCGCGCTCGATGATCTCACCTACAGCAAATTCACAACAATCAGTGCTAGACGGACTCCGCTCAAGTGCCCAGTCCACATAGATGGCCCAAATGTCACCTACTTGTGGAAAAATCTCACATTGACACTCTTTGCTGCTTCTTTTCTTGAAATGAGACATGTAGGTGTCAAGATTCATGGAAGGGAATGTTGCGTCCAGGTCAGAGGGAAGACAACTAGAGTTAAGTAGCAGAAATCCTTCTGGGACAATATGATTTTTCTCCAATGTAGGGCCATTGATTTTTTTGAAGATGTTTTCATGTCCAGATACACTGTAATGTGGTATCCGGTGAGAAAATTGAAATATCTCGCTTGAAGGTATATCAAATGAGGATTTATCCTTGGCTGCAACAAGTAAGCCAGGACAGCCCTTAATCCTGTTGAGTGGGATAGCATTGGCGCCACCATTGTCTGACACGTCTGGTAGTACTTCCATAGCTTCATATTCATAAGACCCGTTCTTAGAAGTGTCTCCATTAGAGCTCGATTGCTAACTCCATCGCTTATAAAGAGCCCATACCTCATCCCTTTTAGGATACATTTCATACACCATCATTTTGTTTTTTGCAGAACCTCTTCTACCCGAAACTTTTTTCACATAGATTTTCTTCCACTCAACTGTATGAGAATACAAGGAACTGTATTCTAATACATTGACTTTTTCTCCTACGCAAAACTTTCCACAAGCAAGTGGGCAAACTTTTGTTGTTCCATTCTTTCTCTTCTTCAGACAGTGGATGGAATTTCATCCAATATCAACACTTCGAATGACCAACACATTTTATCACAGCATAGGATCTTAGCATACGATCAATGTTATCATAAAGGGCCCAGACCTGATCAACACCACCATCATTATATTTAATAATATTGATATCTCTGATCTCGATACCGTGATCAGAGCAGCAGGATGACTTCTCCAGCAGAACAGAATCAATGGTTTCTTTCACAGAGCAGCGGGACGACTTCTCCAGCACAACAGAATCAATGGTTCTTTCACAATATTGACCTCATCACGCGTACGCATACCTTTTGTCTTGTCTTGGACGTTTATTTTGCTAGAAACATGATTTTGAGATGATTGCCTGTCAGCACTAGTGATGTCGCCCTCTAAAATTTGATTACAGTTCATGCTAATAGTACATGAATAATCATTCTCCCTTGCCCTCTTTTTGCCATCGGAGCTATTCGGGCTAATTTTGCCATCACCATGTTGCTTTGTCCTGTCAGACCCACCAAGACTGTAGGATCCTGACCCTGGCATAGTGGATGCTTGCTTATTTTGGTCAACAGCATTTGAGTTAGCAGTATCTGCCATTGATCTTCCAACAATGTTCTTGTCCATCTCTGATATTCTAGTTTTCCCCTTTACCATCTCTGGCTTGTCAGATTTCTTCACACCGCCTTCGCTTATCCTATGTCCTTCTTTGTCTGCACATGCTTTCAGAAACTTGAGAATCACTACTCATGCTTGATGAAGTGGGCATGGGCTCCTTCGGTTCCTCTATGCGGTCTGCAATGAATATCTTGTTGCATGTTTGACAGACGACCCTGGAGTACTGGTACCTAAATTTACCCTGAAGTACTGGTACCTAAATTTACAATGTGGGCATCTGGTCCAAAATGTTAGAATAGATGTAGACGCTGCCTTTATTTGCATCAGTTTGGCTTGATGGTTTCTTCTTATTAGCTTCCTATGGCACATTTTGTAATCCATTCTTCGTTTTCCAGTCATGTTCAGTTCGCTTTGCTGGGCACATCTTCAAATCTTGCACCTCAGGTGCGTTAATGCTTTGTGGCTTCAAAAACAGCCAAGGAGGGGCAACCCGCTTACAGGATAGTCATGTCCTTGAGTGTAGCAATACCTTCACACCATGGTAAGACAAAACTATTTGTCTCGGGGACCAGAATTCGACGATCTGAAGGAGTAGTATCATCCAACTTCAATTTGCATGTAGTTGTAACTATGCCATCAATATTCTCAATCGCTCACCACAGAAATTCACGCTTTGGAAAAATTTCACCACACACACCATGGGCGAGACAAATCACTTCTTTGCAAAGATGACCTTCTAGTGTGTGTCTCCAGGATAGATGTGGTAGAACCACCCAAATTATAACGCTCACGTGCACCTGTCATTGTCCTAAAGACCTCTGATTGTTGCGCACCAGAACCAGATAACTCCGGTAGTCTGTCGGGTGTCCTCGGGGAACCCGAATTATCCACTTTTTACGACCCATACACTGGTAGAGAACCGAGCTTTACTCCCGGTGGAGAACCCCCTCTAGTCCCGGTTCCCCACCCGGGAGCAAGCATCCGGGACTAAAGGGGGGGTCCTTTAGTCCCGGGTCAGGAACCGGGACTAAAGGAGGACCTTTAGTCCCGGTGGGTAACACCAACCGGGACAAAAGGTGCCTCCTGACATGCCACGATGGCCGGCACCTTTAGTCCCGGTTGGTAATACGAACCGGGACTAAAGGTTTTTTTCTTTTTTCTTTTCTTTTCATTTTTTTGTTTTCTTTTCAAAATAGGTTTTCAAAGTCGTATTGTACGCTGCTAATTATACATTTATACGCGCATATAGTATGTTTCGGTTCAAGCACAATGAACGTATTAAATCACACAATTCAAGCATAGAAATATATATATATATATATATATATATATATATATATATATATATATATATATATATATATATATATATATATATATATATAGGGAGAGGCTATTCAGTAGCCGGCTACAAAATAAGTTATTCTGTAGCCACCTCTATTTACTATAATTTTATATACTAATTTACCATAATGTCAATACATATTTACGATAGTTGGGTTACTATAACACATGGGGATATTTACCATAATGTTATATTAAACCACTTAGTAAGGAGTTACTATAATCTCGTAAATTAACATAGTAATTATCATAACTCAAAGTGGCTACAGAATAAGTTATTCTGTAGCCAGCTACAGGATAGTATATATATATATGCATGCATGCATCATATATATATTTACATGCATGCATGCATATGTGTATTTTACATTATATTATTTCATGTGCATATATTACAAAAGATTGCATTATAGTTGTTGTGACATAACAAGTTTCCTCTCATCCTCTAGCTTGGCTTCAATGGCAGTGTTGGGTCGAAGTAGAACTCGCCCTTGGAATCGATGACCTGCTTATTAAAAAATCCAGCTATAGACTCTTGAATTGCTTTGATTTGGTCTTGCCGTATGACCTTTTCCTCCAACCATCGAGTCTACAGGTTTGAATTAAAGAAAAATAAATTAATATATGTACATATATATATATATAAAGACATAGTAACACAATCAATAATAATAATTAAATGAATATATAGTGTATTTTTAACGTACTTTGAGTCTCTCTGTAGGAGTTCTTTGGGAGAGCACCTTGATAAACTTGCAAACATAGTAACCACAGTAGTTGTTCCCCTGTTCCTGCCTCAGACACCACTTTACGAGAAAAAGATTTGTTATCCAATCTGGTGATCCGGTGAAAGCTATATGTTTAATTAATAAAGATGATGCGATTCAAGGGACTTACTTTCAAAGGGATTACATTCAGTGGCGCTTTACATTTTTCCATGTGTTGCTTCTCAATAAAGGTTTTCCAAACACTGCCCAATAAAAAATTTGCCACGTCATCAGATATAGTTAATCATCATGTTTGTGTGTATATATAGTTGCTAGAGATCCCGAAATTACCTCTGGATAATATCTATCATATCTTGGTAGTCTTGTTGTGGTTTTCTCATCGAGTCATAGATTATCAAGTGACTTTTCACCAGATCGATGTCCATCAATATCCAGTGATTGCTGCATGTGTTTATAGGATATAACGCATAACACTCATTAATTAACTAGAATCAACATATGAGCCATTAAGGCTATGATCGACATGATTAACACTCACTTGAAGTTATAGGGAAAGAGTATATCCTTCTTGTGGTGTTGGTTCACTAAGAAGTTCATGATGTTACTCTCTGACTCAGACTCCCAATTAGTCTTTGGAGTAATTGGGTCTTTGAATACTATATGGGGATCAACAAAACCAATTTCATTGCAGCCTTCCTTTCTGAGCTCTGTCATTGTAAATCTGCATATATATAGTACTTGTTAGGATAATTTATATGCATATACACACATATGATGAGTTTAATAATAGATCGAAAGAATTATTACTTACAGGCAATAGCAGCTAATGATAACTTTGTCCAGAGAGGTCAGGTGGCATAGTTGATGAAATTCTGCAAAGTCAACATACATAACATCATCGCCACGGAACCAATGTTCGTCTCTAATTCTGACACCAACGCAGAAGTCTCCACTGGTAGACGCCTGCATGTACCACTTGTTTAGTAGGTACATTTGCGTCCCCAGATCAGATAAGGCTTGAGGGTTGTATAGACTCTGGCCTAGTACAAATTTTTTCTTCCAAATATCAACCTCCGTCGCACTCTCAATGTTTCCATCACCAAACATCTAGTAAAGGTCGAGACCAGTCTCATCAAGAAATTCACCAAGGTGATCCAAATCGACATCCGGAGGTATGTTTGCCTGATGCATTAATCCTAAATTCGAACCATATTCATTACCAACAACTAGCGGGGGGATTGATTGGTGCGCTTGTTGTCCGAGTTGGGCAACTCCTTTCCCTGCCCTCTTCTTTTTCTGTGCCGCCTCAATTGACTTGGTGAGAGTGCGGTCATAGTCTGATAACGTTGATTTGGACGGCTTACGAGATTCCCGCTGTTGTTGCTGGTAAGAAGTCACCTTTTTTCTTAGAATATCCGGAGCTACGAAGAAGTACGGTTTCTCCGGGTTTCTCCTTGCTTCTTGATTCATTTTAAGTTTGTCATAGAATCTAGACATGTCTTTTTTATATGCATCAGTTCCTTCTTCCTTCTCTTCAGATATTATTTTGGGAATAGCCCTTGGTTTCACGGTGGCTTTCTTTGCAGGCGGGGACTGGTTCTTCGTTTGAGGGGCTGGCCTCTTGCTAGGCTTCTTGGTAGGCGGGGGCGGGGGAGGCGTTGGAGACCTCCTTGGAGGTGTTGGCAGCGGCGTTGGAGACCTCCTTGGAGGTGGCGGCTGTGGCGTTGGAGACCTCCTTGGAGATGGTGTGGATGCAGCCTCGTCTTCCAACACAATGTCATCGTACAGAGCACTATGATGATCTGGCGATTGAACAATTGGATTTAGGTTGGGGGAGGATCTGCTACAAAAAAAGGAATGACATATTATTATGAGCAGATTGTTAATTATTTAAGCCAATACAAATTAATGATGTAGTGTTTTCATCCGCACATACCTATGGTGAGGTAGTTCAGGAGGAGGTGGAGCCGACATCCCTGGAATGATGATGTAGCGCTTGCACCATAGAATGAATGTCTTCTCCGCTTCTCCTAGAGTCTTCTCGCCATCACCTCCAGGAATGTCAAGAGGCAAATCACTAAAACCTTTTTTAGCTTTATCTACCGAGATGGTAGCATATCCTTCTTGGATTATATTCCCATGAATCCTTGGTGTCTTGGTTCGGTCGATAGGATTAACAAGACCGATAGCCACCTTGATTGTGGAATTCTCCTTCAGAATGTGTAGCTCACACGTTGTACAAGGTTCAGTGATGTCATCCATAGGGAAGCACAGTCCTGTGTCCCCTTGATTTGGTATCTCCGTGGAAGCGCAGCTGCTTTTCAACTGAACAGATTGGCTAATGTTGATTCCTGGCTCTGATGCCTGCTTGCTTGCACTCACTGCTATTTGCACTTGCCTTTTGATTTCCTCCTGCATTCTCGCTTCAAGGTTTTTTTCCCGCTCCTGTGCTTCACGCACCGCTTCCTCCAACCTCTGGAGCCGCTGTGCCTCTTCTTCCTTCTTTCTCTGGCGACTTCTGTAGGAAGGTCTGTCCTGAGGGAATCTATGCTCCCACGAGACACTTCCTTTGCCTCTAGTTCGGCCACCATGTTCAATAGTCCCGATGGCGTATGTCAGCTCATCCTTCTCTCTGTTGGGCCTGAACGCACCACTAGCAGTAGCTCTCTGAGCATAAAACAATCTTTCTGCTGCTTCTTGCAGTCTTGCGCCATAAACACACTTCCCTGTCTCCTGGTCTAGTGTTCCCCATGAGCGAAAAACCAATTCTTTGCACGTTCTCCCCACTCGAGTGATTCTGGTCTGATACCCTTGGCAAGAAGGTCTGCTTCCATTTTGTTCCACTTCTTAATGGCAGTCGGGTAGCCACCTGATCCCAAGGTATGGTGGTATGTCTTCTGTTGGGCATTACGTTGGTTCTTTATCACCCGACTCACACCCTCTTCTGAAGTCTTGTACTGTACAAACTCATCCCAATAGGGCCTCTGCTTTGAGATCGGGCCTGGGACAGTAAAATTTGGTGCTATGTTCTTCTTGACATATGTCGTGTATATGTGTTTCTTCCAAGTCTGAAACTGGGTGGCCATCTTCTTCATTGCCCAATCCCTAACTCGCTCCTTCAATTCATCACCATCTATTATATCATCATAACCATCTGTTTGGAGCGTGAAATGTACCAAGACATCATTCCAAATTAACTCCTTGTCACGATTAGAGACAAAACTGATATGAGGAGCATTGGTCTTCTTCTTCCATTCACGGGTACTAATCGGGAGCCGGTCCCGTACAAGGTAACCACAGTGGTGCACAAATTTCATTTTATTCGGCCCCCCCGGTTCTCCTGTATCCACATTGAACTCCGAGATGATGAAGCGACCCTCCAATGGCTTTTTGGGACCTCGAACATTTTTACTCTTCGTTGTAGTTGTTGATGTCGATCCAGAGGGCTATAAAACATAAACATTATTTTTAATGTCATGAGCACACATAAGACATATTATAATATATATAGCTAATAATAAAAAATATATACTTGGCCAATATGTTGTTGCTCATTTTGTTCAAGAGCTAAGTACTGACTCCCATCATCTGCATCCTCTTGCACGTTATTTTTAGCACCATCATCGCCGGCAACTTGAGTGCCAGTGTTGATCAAATTCATCATCAACTCCTCCTCATCCATATTTCTCGGGTCGGCCATCTAGCTTCAAAAAACAAAACCAATATATAGTACGTCAAATCTTTGCTTATTACATGCGTAAAATCTACAAACAATATGCATTATTAAATCTTGCCCCTCGGTCACGGACGCAATTCGCCACACTAGGACGAACTACGTCGGTACTAGGGTGAATTAGGGCACGAGATAGGGCGGTGTGACAAGAGTGGCGGTGCTCCACTCCGCCATATATATGTCTGTACACATGGGTGAACGAGGGCGGCGGTGCTCCGCCGTATACATAGAAACGCATGGACGAAATGCATATGAATACAAATGACGTATATATACGTGTCAGCACAGTGGCCGGTGTGCTGACGACGATGACGTGAGGCGGGCTGGCGTGCTGACGACGACGATGACGTGAGGCGGGCCAGGGGCGGTGTCGGTGCAGTGATGTTGTGATCCTATGTACCATGTGAACCATGTAGTCATTCATCATATGAGAAAATTCTATGTAAGTATAAGTCATTATGAAATGTAAGTATATGTGTCTTATTGTTCATATAACCATTACTATTTCCGAAATGATAAGAATTTATTTTCTTCTTCTACAGGCGATCTCTGATGCTATGATATAAAGTTTGAAGATAGTCTTCCCGGAAAAAAATATGTAATGCTCATATTACTTTAGCAACATTAATATATTATATCTGTATATTCAAAGTTCACAAATGAAGGAACATTGAAGTTTTCCTTCATTTGTCTGTAGCCATGCATGCAAGTCCAACCAAAACTGCTAACATCATCACATGTGATATTTTTGATAAACTAAAAAACGCTTAGTTTATAAACTGGGTATCAAAATTGAGTTCCTATTTGACCATTATATATCCTACAACAAATCCTTCAAAAAAAAAGACCCTACATGAATATATTTGGATAAAATTTCGTTAACAAACATTGATCTATGAAGATAGAAAAAATTCTTCTATTGAAACTGCATCTTGGAATAATGGCATATCATATAGTGATGAATATATGGCGGTTGATGGGCTGGATCATTTTCAGCTTTAGTGACAACGACAATGGTTGCCATCCTGAGGAGTTTGTAACGAAAGTTCATTAGCGGATGGTTCGTAGCGTTGTTTCCAAATAATATATAGCGTGTTTATTATACAAGCCATGGATTTACATCGATCTAATTAATTTCTAAAGTAATTTCATTGGTGGTCCTTAATTATACTTGTCATGAGTTCAGGTCCCAGTGATCTTAAAATGTATTTTTGTACCATAAAATGCAGTTTTTGACACTCTAATTAAACTTGCTAATTTATCCATATAATATCCAAATATTCAAAACTTGCCTTAAGATATGTTTTTATTTAAAATCATTTAGAGTTCCAAATATTCATTTTTAGTTCCTAGATTTTGTGATTCAAAATTTGGAATTTTCAATCGACCTCGAGCGTTGACATGGCTTACACCAAAGTTGTAGTTTTCGACGTGATCTATAACTCGGCAGTGGAGGGCTCGGACGAATGTACAAAGAGATCGACGAATATATCACCTCGATCAAGCTCGGCAGTGTGGAGGGCCTCGGGCGCAGTGGGGCAACGCGCGGTGGAGGGCCTCGGGCACGGAGGAGGGCGCGGTGGAGGGCGACGGGCGCGCGCGGAGGAGGGGCACGGGCGCGCGCGGTGGAGGCCGCACGAGGAAGAAGACGGCGGCGCCGGTGTCACGGAAGGCGAACGGACGCGGCGCGAGGAAGAAGAGGGCAGCGGTGTTCGACGAGGAAGAAGATGAGCGGATCGATCTGCGCCAGGCGCTGGAGGTTATATATCAGAGAGAATTACTCCCGGTGCCAGCCACCAATCGGGAGTAAAAACCCTTTACTCCCGGTGCGTATTACCAACCGGGAGTAAAGGTATACCTTTACTCCCGGTTGGTAACACGCACCGGGAGTAAAGGGTTTTTTTTGGCGGGCCACGAAACTGCAGCCCACCTTTACTCCCGGGTGGGCTTCCCACCTGGGAGTAAAGGTGGTCTGCAGTTTCGTTTCCCGCCTGTTTTAAGCAATAGTCTTGTTAAATACAATAGAAATGCAATAGTTTTTGTTAAATACATAGTAAATTAAATAAAAGGCATAAAATTATTTTGTTAAAAATATGAATTTTCTTTTTGTTTATTGCACATAGGAAAAATCAATAACCTAACTTTTTTTATTTTTTGTTAGAATTATAAAACATAATGTAACTAATATTTATTATTTCGTTAATGCAAAAATGTAGTGTTTAATTAAAATTATTAAAACTATTGGTTTTGGACAGGAAATTTATTTTCACATCATTTTAACGTTAATATTTTAATTTTTCATCACTTAGTATCCTAATTTACCTTTTTGAGAGAGAAATCCCACCAAATCAAACATTGATTTAATTTGAAACATGACATAATAAACATCTGAATTCACAATTATTACATAATATCTCAAACACACACTATATTAAATCACTATATCATCAAGTGGGCACAGCAGTGAACTTCTTCTTTACGTATGTCCCTTGGTTATGATCGCTTCGTAACCATGGAGTGTCCTCATCATTTACCAAGATGCTAGGGTCTTTGTTCACTTTGAAGGGCGGAATTCGGTCATCCTTTTCATATTCTTCTGACATGTCCGACTTGTCCTCAATTCCCACGATGACTCTTTTCCCTGAAAGAACTATGTGGCGCTTTGGCTCTTTGGTTGAGTCATTATCGTTTTTCCCTCTTTTTGGTTTGGTAGACATATCATTGACATAGAACACCTGATTCACATCCTTGGCAAGGACGAATGGTTCATCTTTGTACCCAATATTACTAAGGTCTACTGTTGTCATTCCATACTCGTTGTCTACTGTTACCCCGGCCTCCGGTCACCTTGACCCATTGGCACTTGAACAATGGGATCTTCAAAGTAGGTGCATATTCTAGTTCCCATATTTCATCTATGCGTCCATAATATGTCTGCTTATTCCCATTCGGGTCTGTGGCATCTATGCGGACACCACTGTTTTGGTTGGTACTCCTTTTATCTTGGGCTACTGTGTAGAATATGTTCCCATTTATCTCGTACCCTTTGTATGTGACGATATGCCATGATGGTTGCATAGCCAATAAATATAGTTGCTCATGGATGCTCTCATCACCTTGACATTTTTTTTGCAACCAACTGCCGAAAGTTTCCATGTGCTTATGCGTAATCCAAGCTTCAGTCTTCCCTGAAAACTCGGATCGTAAGAGATCCTTGTGTGTCTCAATATACGGATCTACCAAAGAGGAGTTCTATAGAACTGTGTAGTGCGCTTTATTGAAATAATCATCATCCGTACCAATATATGTTTTCCTCCCTAGTGTCCCCTTTCCGCTTAGTCTCCCCTCATGTCTCAATTCAGGAACACCAATCGAGTCAAGGTCAGGAATAAAGTCAACACAGAACTCAATGACCTCTTCTGTTCCATAGCCCTTGGCGATGCTTCCTTCTGGGCGAGCACGGTTGTGAACATATTTCTTCAGGACTCCCATGAATCTCTCTAAGGGGAACATGTTGTGTAGGAACACAGGACCGAGAGTGAAAATCTCCTTGACTAGGTGAACTAGGAGGTGTGTCATAATATCAAAGAAGGAAGGAGGGAACACTAACTCAAAGCTGACGAGACATTGAACCACATCATTCTGTAGTTTAGCTAGATCAGTTGGATCAATTGCCTTCTGAGAAATTGCATTGAGGAATGCACATAGCTTCATAGTGGCTAGACGTACATTTGGAGGTAGAATTCCTCTTAATGCAACTGGAAGTAATTGCGTCATGAGAACTGTGACAGTCATGGGACTTTAAGTTACAGAATTTCTTCTCTGGCACATTTATAATACCCTTTATATTCGAGGAGAATCCAGATGGTACCTTGATGTTGTTTAAGCATTCAAACATGATTTCCTTCTCCTCTTTGCTTAGAGTGTAGCTAGCAGGACGTAAGTAATGGCGTCCATCATCTGTCTTCTCTGGATGCAGGTTGTCTCTTTCTCTCAAACAACGCAGGTCCTGTCGTGCTTCAAATGTGTCCTTAGGCTTTCCATACACACCCATAAAGCCTAGCAGGTTCACACAAAGATTCTTCGTCAGGTGCATCACGTCGATCGAGCTACGGACCTCCAGGACTTGCCAATAGGGTAGGTCCCAAAATATGGACTTTTTCTTCCACATGGGTGCGTGACCGTTAGCGTCTTTCGGAATAGGTTGGCTTCCATGTCCTTTTCCAAAGACGACTTTCACATCATTGACCATATCGAGTACATCCTCACCTGGTTCGGTTGCGAGGCTTGGTCAGGTGGTCTGCCTTCCCTTTAAAATGCTTGCCTTTCTTTCTTACTGGGGTGATTTGTAGGAAGAAATCGACGATGGCCAAGGTACACGACCTTTCGACATTTTTTCAAGAATACACCTCTAATATCACCGAAGTAGTGTGTGCATGCATTATATCCCTTGTTTGACTGTCCTGAAAGATTACTTAGAGCAGGCCAATCATTGATTGTTACGAACAACAATGCTCGCAGATCAAAGTGTTCCTGTTTGTACTCATCCCACACACGTACACCTTCTTTATTCCACAAAATGAGAAGTTCGTCAATAAGTGGTCTCAGGTACACATCGATGTCATTGCCAGGTTGCTTCGGGCCTTGGATGAGCACAGGCATCATAATGAACTTCCGCTTCATGCATAACCAAGGAGGAATGTTGTAGATACTTAGAGTAACAGGCCAAGTGCTATGACTACTGTTCTGCTCTCCAAAAGGATTGATACCATCTGTACTTAAAGCAAACCTTAAGTTTCTTGCGTCATTTGCAAACTCCGGGAATTCTCTGTCGATTGCTCTCCACTAGGGACCCATCAGCAGGGTGTCTCAACATATTGTCTACCTTACGGTCTTCTTTGTGCCATCGTAACAATTTTGCATGTTCTTTGTTTCTGAACAGACGTTTCAAGCGTGGTATTATAGGAGCATACCACATAACCTTGGCAGGGATTTTCTTACGCGGACGTTCGCCCTCAACATCACCAGGGTCATCTCGCCTGATCTTATACCGCGATGCATGGCATACCGGGCATGCATCCAATTTCTCGTACTCTTTGCCACGGTATAGGATGCAGTCATTAGGACATGCATGTATCTTCTCTATTTCTAGCCCCATAGGACAGACAACTTGTTTTGCTTCGTAGGTAGTGGCGGGCAATTCATTGTACTTCGGAAGCATCTTCTTTTGGATTTTTAGTAACTCTCCAAATCCCTTGTCAGATACACCATTCTTTGCCTTCCATTGCAGCAATTCTAGTGTGGTTCCCAACTTTTTCTGCCCTGCATCACAAGTTGGGTACAACAATTTCTTGTGATCTTCTAGCATCCGCTCGAACTTGATCTTCTCCTTTTCACTTTCACATTCTCTTTGTGCATCACGAATGACCTAACAAAGATCATCAGCCAGCTCATCTTCTGCGGCTACCTCTTCTTCAGCTTCTCCCATTGCAGTATCATTGAAGCACGCACCATCAGGAATAATATCATTGTCGTCCCATTGTTCTTCTTCACCTTCTTCCATTACAACACCGGTTTCTTCCGTGCTTTGTCCAACAAATATAGTTTGACATGAAACCCGAACTTGAACAAGTGTGAATGAAGAGTCCTTGAGCAAGGATATTCCACCGTATTCTTACATATGGCACATGGGCAGCACATGAAACCGTCGCGTTTGTTTGCCTCGGCCGCACGTAACAAAGAATGCACGCCGTCAATGAACTCTTGGGAGCGGCGATCAGCATTATACATCCAATAACGGCTCATCTGCATTACATGACATAAATATCATATTAAAACCTAGATCATAATTAATTATTTATACAACATGCGTGCCACCACAAAAGATACAAATTTATGAAAGCATCGCTACAATGTAGACAATCCCAACTACCACTAAAAGAACTAAAGCTAAAATACATTTCAGGAGCACAAGGATTTCGCGACCAATCTCAACTAAAACAGACAGATCCCCCGATTGTGCAACATCTTTGGGCTTCTTCGGCTGGATCACTGCCTCATTAGCCGCCTTATCTGCCTGTTGTGCAAGATATTTTTGCACGAGTTCAACATACTCTTCCTCCTAGTAGAAGCCTGAACATCGTCCACTGCCATCCCACTGAAATTAAAACAAAAAATTAGAACTTTAATCACAACCATCATGAAAATAGGTATAAACTAACCATAATCATTAAATACGATAAAATAACTCACATTGCGATCCGGACACTTGTAGAAGATACGATCCTTGTTGGGACCCTCCTTCTTCACTCGGTACTCCATCACAATCTTCGTCTCATCACGACACTTGCCGCATGGAATGAGAGGAAGGCCCGGCCTAAGTCGCTTTGGAAACCCATGAGAGGCCGAGGACCCAGAAGCAGTTGCCATCTACTCTCTATACTCATTTTTTAATACACTATAAATTTCTCCTTTTATAAACAAATAAAATTAACAAACTATAAAATTATCTAGATCTCTAAACAATGATATTTTTAATGGTCATTGTGTTCTCGTCTTTTACTGCGGCAGGTAAGTAATTCATATGATATTTCCGCAAATTAACAGAAGAATGGGAATGTACACACATAACAGACTACTACGTTTAGGTACGGTGATTGACAGACTACTGCGACGATATCGGTACATGTGAATAAATAACCATCCGTACTAGTTGACCTTGCTTACGTGATCAGCTCGGCGAGCATTTCTCCACCGGACGGCACCGTACTTGGTCAAGGAAGAGCTCCGATTCTACGAGGAAGGGAACACGGTCTTCCACGACCGTTGTCGCTCTCCCTCGTAGAATCAAAGCTCCTCCTTGACGTCCGTTACCGCTCGGTAGAGAACATCCTCGCCAACCTGAACACGGTCCGCAAGTTCAACTAGTAAGGATTTGCTATAATTTTCTAACTATTTTCTAACTTTATATTTATATATACTTTAACCTTCTTTCATGTAAATATGCAAGCTTGAAGTGATTTTGAGCTCAAATTGCTTACAAATGAAAAAAACCACAATAAAGAACCATAAATATATATAGTGAACAAAATGGCATAAGAAAATGGTAAAAAATGAGAGTATGAGATTGGTAACCTTTACAACTGAAGAATCGACGGAGGAATCAAAGAAATCGATGGAGGAATCGAAGAATGGAGGGAGGAACAATGGAGGGAGGGAGGAAGCAAGAACACTACTGCAGTGAGCTTCAAAATGTGCTGAGCTCGGGCTCGGGGAGGAAGGAGGAGACGGCCGATTTATAAAGGGAGAACATTTAGTCCCGGTTGATGGATCCAACCGGGACTAAAGGTAACTTTCCAACCTCGGGCGCAGCCACGGCCCAGGAGTAGACCTTTACTCCCGGTTGGAGCCACCAACCGGGAGTAAAAGTATACCTTTAGTCCCGATTGGTGGCTCCAACCAGGACTACAGGTCCCTGCCACCTCTGTCTGGCGCAGTAGCCATTGGGCAGGGACCTTTAGTCCCGGTTGGAGCCACCAACCGGGACTAAAGGTATCTCTAGTCCCGGGCGCAAAAAATTCCGGGACTAGAGCCCATTTTGGTCGAGGATCAAAGGTCTGTTCTCTACTAGTGATACAAGATCAACAATGGAGTTACCACAACATTACAACATTTGGTACAAAAATAACTTACATCGGAGTGCGGAAGACTTATAACATTAGGTAAGAAAACATGTTCAAGTAAAAACTTAACTTAAGTTTCAAAAGGTGAGTAGTTCTACAGAAGCAACCTAGGTGAAGCATCTAAGATAGAAGAGACAGCCGGATCATGTTAAGCCCACCGACATGACCTTGATTAGCAGCACAAATCAGAACCTGCAACAGGGTTAACAAACCCTGAGCACTTGAGGGTACTCAACAAGTCTTACCCGACTAAAAGAAGAGACTCCAAGGACATGAAGGCTTTAAAAGAAAGTTAGAAGGAAGAATGACCTTTGTAGAAAAGCTTACTACCAGTGAATCCTTACTTTCAAAGTTTTAGCTCAAGATTAAGTCATTAGTAGTATCCAGTTTGGACCTATTCTAGGTCAAGCACTTCTTTAATCATCTCATCTCGTGTCATAAGTAACCATGTTTCCATTGATTAACTACGATGTAGTTCAGTTGATCGAGTCTTCTTATCTAAGAAGAAGTGGCAATTCGAATCGATTAAGCCCAGCGGGGGTTTCCTTACCACACGACATATGCAGGTATCGGACCTACACATATCAACCCTCACTCGGATCATCCAAAACATGAACTGGTCCACAGCTACCCGAGGGTAGCGTACTCCACCGCCCTACACCATCCTGGATCGTGACTTGCTACTCTTGCCATCTCCCACTCCCAGTGCACGGTTGCTTTTTACATAATGGAATAGCCAAGGTATTAGGCTTACTGGAGTATGTGGCCAGTACTACAAGTCACGATCACAAGCGGCCCAACAACGATCGGTCCTTAATCGACACAGACAGAATGAGCACAACTAGGCAAACCTATCTGCCCATGAACACTTACCATAACATCATGTCCTGCCCAGTCTCAATTTAACATTATCATTTCATGGTATTCTCACGACCCAAAAGCAGAGCCGAGGTAAACCTATTTCTCACGAACGATGAAATCATCTTTCGACTTCTACCGAAGTATAAGCATTACCAAGCATTAGAGATATAGACCAACACATACTAGTGGGGTAGCACTAGGGATACCTAGATTCAATGTAAACATGCAGCAAAGGGTTTTTGACCAACTCACTACTACAGATTGATATATCACTGTCGCCACTTTCACTACCGTAGCGATAGAAGCAACGGTGTGATACTTCCACCGCCGGTTGGTCCGATAGGGAGGCCTCTTAAGAAGGAAACCAACGATTGAAACTTCTACCACCCACGCATTAACAATAGATACAATAGTGGTATTTTCTCCATCGCATTAAAAGCCGAGCCGACTAGGATAGGAGCTCTGGCCGTTGGCCCTACACGACCGTTTGGTCTATCGGCGGTAGTAAATTCAGCGAGTTATTTCCCAACTACCCAGAACACAGTTGCATCACCATTACTCCATACTTCCACTTCTCATTGTTCCTCTCTCCTAGTTTATGTGAACCATTGCACGCCTCGCGCCACCGACACCTCACGCACGGCCGGCGCATTGTTCCTCTTGCAATTTGTGTGAACCTTTGAACGCCTTGCACCGCGCCGGCTGCCGCTAGATCCAAAGGCAAGGGTATGCTTTCGCACTTCACTGATAGATCTTTGTTGGATTATTTTCCTCTTTAGATCTCGTTAGTAAGGAAGCTCTCATCATACTGCACACCGATGATAGTATACTCTTCAAAATGGAGGTGGCCCCCAACCAAAGGAACGTAGTGGCTAGCCTCACAGACGATCTCTTTCTCGACATTCTCCGCCACCTCCGGCCCGCTCCTTGTGCTCCTTTAATGTGTCTGTCGCTCCTGGAAGCGCCTCATCTTCGACAAACGTAAGGTGCCGCCCCAGACTTTGGCCGACTTCTTCTATGACACCAAGAATGGCAAGCAAAACTTCAACAATGTCACCGGTGAACGCCTCAACTTGTCCTTCTTGCCCTTCCTCATTGACAATGTAGCTGTCTTAGATTGCTGCAACGGCCTCATCTTATGCTGGTACCTTGGGGCTACTACTGGATACCGCTATGTCGTCTGTAATGCAACAACCCAAAAGTTTAAGGTATTGCCGCCTAGCAACCATAAGTTTTGTGAGGCTCGCTTGGGGCTTGATTCGACAGCCTCCTCGCACTTCCATGTGATTCAATATGTGGAGGAGGAGGGTGAGTGCATAGGTGCGGAGATCTACTCATCTCAAATTGCAGCATGGATCTATAAGCAATCTCAATGGGGCCAGGGTATTGATGTGACATGTTTTAGATCAACAAGTGTTTTTCTTAACGGTTTTCTACACATTATGGGGTACTTAGATGGGTACTCTTAGATACTTGCTGTGGATATGGAGGGAAACACATGGAGGAGAATTCATAGGACTAGTGGTGCTAAACCCTCCATCCATCAAGCTCAGGGTCACTTGTGTGTATGTACTGTTGGTGCTTGCAATAGGTCCCAACTTTCAATCTGGATCCTTGAAGAATATGGTACTAATGAATGGACATTGAAGCATATTGTTAGCACGCTGAATGTGTTTGGATGGACTGATATTCAGTTTGGTTTTCTGGATTGTGATGCAGACTACAGCGATTGTAGTTCACCCATAATGGAATATGATTTTCTTTGTTGGTGAAGAAAGAACCATCTTCGCATATGACATGGACCGCAGAATTGTTCATGTCATATCCCTGCCCTTGTCATTCGGTATGGTAGATGTAGGGTCATGATAGAGGACATGAGCAAACCATACTATCTTCCTTATGTTCCCTTGTTCTCGGAGTCATTAGGAGAGCCGTAAATTAAGTTGCATTTGATGTATCTCTCTGTGACGACATGTTTAAAGGGACCAATGTTGTTTGATTGTCTATGGACATGTTAATTTCCTCTAGGATGGATGTTGTCATTATTGTAGCTAAACTAGTGTACCATCTTTGCTGTGTTTGTAAATTGGATTATTTCTCTAGCGCGAAGAGTGCGGTGGTGTGACAACTCCCGTCACCGTTTCATATGGTGATTCAACGCAAGTAGCACGAAGAGTATTGTAGTAGAACACTTAGGGCCCGTTTGGATCCTTGTAATTGAATTCATTCTAATAATTACAATTTAGGCATAGATTAATTAAGCTAATATAATTGTATATGGAATATATTTGTATATTTATTGTTAGGCATACAAGGGACAGACTAATATGTTGCATTTCTACTGTAGGGAAGTGAGTTGAAGAGTGTGTTATAAGTTGGAGAATAGAGTTATAGCATAATGATCTATAGAATCCATTTCCATCTCCCACCCTATGAATTTGAGATAGGCTTATTTGTGAGCTTGGGAAAGTTATGGAATGTCAAATTCCAAGCCAAATAACCTAATCCATTATGTAGATTTCAATTCCTCCAAAATGAAGGGATCCAAATGGCCCCTTATATTGAATTACGGAGTAGTTTCCTATTCACTCTCACAATAGAAAATCAAAACCTAACCAAGTCACTCTCGCATGTAAAGAGTGAATTGGTTTCCTATTCCAATTGCCTTTTCGAACAAAATAATTTCGTGGCAAAGCCTACAGTCCTCGCTGCAAAACATTGTCCTTTCTTCTCATCCTTTTGGAATGTCACAGTCACCGCCTACGCACAGAAGATCGCTGCACACCTATGCCACCGGCGGCGACGGCCACTTGTTGCGCCACCACGTCGTTTCATGGATCACGTTCACGGTTGCCTCGCGACATAGCCATCACCCCTTGTTGCTTAGCCGCCTACTCGTTGGTCGGTCGCCATCGCCGCTAGCGATTCTTCCTCGCCCTCGACCCATGTTATGTACCGCCTCGCAGTGTCGTCGTCGCTATCATCGCCATTGTGCCTATAGAGGACTATGGCCACCAGATAGGCCGCCATATTGTGCCCACCATTGGTGGCGCAGGTGAGATAGTCGAGGCATGGCCAGGGGCTGTGGTTTTCCGTGAATACGGTTTGTATCCCGGTGAGCAAGCGAGCCTTCGGGTTGCCGACTTGGGTCAGCCTAGCAAGGAGGGTGTTGGTACTTCTTAGCATCACTAATAATAATGAAACTTAAGAAGTATTTTGGTATTTAATTGTGACACATAAAAATATACATATATGAAGAATTCTGCAAGTGCAAAGATAATATAACATTGTAGCATTTCACCCGGGAGTATTCCAGGTATCATTATTTATATTTTTACCTCAGGGAAGGACTGACAAAGGGAAATTATTGATAACTCATACTTTTACTTATGATGGACGAATAAACCAACCAACCTTCTACTCTGAACTGGGGTAAATCAAGAGATAGGATATATATAAAAAATGATAAATATATGATAAATGAACACTTAGTTTACTCCTTATGATAGCAATAGCAAGACTAAGTAGATACAATAGAGAAACTAATTCCTAAGTCATTCTTAATTACAAGTCAAAGCATACATTGATTAGTGCAATTATACTTAATAATCATGGCTAAAGATCAACTTCATATCTACACATAAGGGATATTACTAAGGAAGATCAAGAACAGAGCCTAACTTCCTTCGCAACTAAATCCTACTTGACCCACATTCGGGGAGTGCACTACAAAGGACTCAACGAGAATATATCACTCGTGATCTACCACATGGCCTGGAATATAGGGTGCATCTGTAGGTAAACAACATGATCTTGATTTTAAGAGCATGACAAACATCTCATAAGGGTCAACAAAGTTCAACAAAACTCAATGCAAAATAAGCAGCATATAAGTGGAAGTTTTCCTAGCCTAAATAATGTGTATGGCTCTAGTAGGTATTCAAGCTTTGTCATACAGGAACTCATCATGTAGTATTTTTTATGTTTTTCAAAAGATAAATCTGAAGAATTCTAGTATCACTTTGAACAAGATAAACAACAGCTTAGAACTTCTCATATCATATCCGTCAATTACCTAGACTTAGATCAAGCATATGCTACCCACGAGTTTCAAGTTCAGAGTAAATTCTTATATCAAAACAATCTTATCCAAAACTTGCAAGAATTCAAGACTGAAAACTAGGTACTTGAAAGGAATTACAACAGAGCAAATATTCATCATTTCCATTTTAAGAGATTATCTTTAGAGTCCTTTTTATTTATTTTATTCAGCTCCTAAAAATCAGACTTAAAGAAAACAGGACACACACTTTTTATTTTGTTTTTAGTTTTAGATCACATATTGCTAATATATATATCTAATACAAAGATAAATTTTTATTTTGTTTTTAGTTATGCATTTTTTTAGCAAACGTATAGCAAACTTAGAAATAAATAGAACCAAAAGGGAAAGAAATAGTTATCTAGATACATGGAGGATGCCTTTGCCCCAAGCTAGTTGTTGTCGTGGTCGCTTAATGAGGTGGCTTTAGTAGCTTGTACTTGTTCTTCTTAGAGTGGTTTCGCCAACGGATGTCTGAAAGGTCCTAATGGCTAGAGGGGGGTGAATAGCCTAATAAAATTTCTACAACAACACTTAACGAAATGGTTAGACAATTATGAGGCGAAGCAAGTGTTGCGCTAGCCTACTCAAAATGCAAGCCACCTACCACAATTCTAGTTTAGATAGTGTTTATTCACACAATAGCTATGACACTACCCTATGTTAGTGTGCTCTCAAAAGCTAACTAAAGAGCCACACCAACTAAGCAAGCAAGCTCTCACAACTAGCTACACTAAAGACTTGTCAACTAGTTTGCGGTAAAGTAAAGAGAGTGATCAAGAAGGTTATACCGCCGTGTAGATGAAGAACCAATCAATCACAAAGATGAATAACAATGAAGACCAATCACCTCGGAATAAACGATGAACACAATGATTTTTACCGAGGTTCACTTGCTTGCCGGCAAGCTAGTCCTCGTTGTGGCGATTCACTCACTTGGAGGTTCACACGTTAATTGGCACCACACGCCAAACCCTCAATAGGGTGCCGCATAACCAACACAAGATGAGGATCACACAAGCCACGAGCAATACACTAGAGTACCTTTTGGCGCTCCGCCGGGGAAAGGTCAAGAACCCCTCACAATCACCACGATCGGAGCCGGAGACAATCACCACCCTCCGCTCAACGATCCTCGCTGCTCCAAGCCGTCTAGGTGGTGGCAACCACCAAGAGTAACAAGCAAAATCCACTGTGAAACACGAACACCAAGTGCCTCTAGATGCAATCACTCAAGCAATGCACTTGGATCAGTCCCAATCTCACTATGATGATGAATCAATGAAGGAAATGAGCGGGAGGGCTTTGTCTAAACTCACAAGGTTGCTATGTCAATGAAAATGGCCAAAGATATGAGCCATAGCCAGCCATGGGGCTTAAATAGAAGCCCCCATGAAATAGAGCCGTTGTACCCCTTCACTGGGCACACTGCGCTCTGACCGGACGCACCGGTCCAACTGACCGGACCCTGGACACAGCGTCCGGTCCACTGATGGACACCACGTGTCACTGGCTTCAAATGCTATTCGTTAGATTTTAACGGCTACGAAACTGACCGGATGCTCCGGCAAAACTGACCGGACGCTGGAGCCTCAGCGTCCGGTCGAGTACACTAAGGGTCTAAAACCGGTTTTCCTCGACCGGACGCATCTGGTCCACCTCGACCAGACACAGCCTAGCATCCAATGGTAAACCCTAGCCACTGTATCACCAAGTCAGCGCGACCAGATGCAGGCAGGTAGCGTCCGGTGCATTTGGATCCAGCGTCTGGTCACTTGACCAATGCTGGCATCTCCTCCGTTTTCTTCACCCTTGCTCAAGTGTGCTAACCACCAAGTGTATCACCTTGTGCACATGTGTTAGCATATTTTCACAAACATTTTCAAGGGTGTTAGCACTCCACTAGATCCTAAATGCATATGCAATGAGTTAGAGCATCTAGTGGCACTTTGATAACCGTATTCCGATACGAGTTTCACCCCTCTTAATAGTACGGCTATCAAACCTAAATGTGATCACACTCTCTAAGTGTCTTGATCACCAAAACAAAACAACTCCTATGGTTTAGACCTTTGCCTTGAGCTTTTTGTTTTTCTCATTCTTCCATTCAAGTTTAAGCCCTTGATCATCACCATTGCCATCACCATTGCCATGCTATGATCTTCATTAGCTTCTCCACTTGAAGTGTGCTACCTATCTCATGATCACTTGATAAACTAGGTTAGCACTTAGGGTTTCATCAATTCACCAAAACAAAACTAGAGCTTTCAATCTCCCCCTTTTTGGTAATTGATGACAACCCTTATACAAATATATGAATTGAAATTCAATTGAATCCATGTTGCTTGCGCAAGCATATTTACCATGTGTAAAAGGATATGGACAAGTTTCATGAACCCCAAATGGTAGCAATTGCTCTCCCTACATATGTGCTAAGAGTTTGGATTGAAGCTTGCACATATGCTTAGATAGGAAATATAGGAGTCAATGTCTACCAAATGATGCTAAGGTATAAAAGATGGACCTTTGAAGCGTGATACCAATCGGAGTGCACCAATATACCTTCCTTAGCACCATGGTTAGCTTAATACCACTTGGAAACATACTTTAGAAAGATACCACTTGTAAAGACTCTCTTGGAAATGAAAGTTATCTAGTGATTTCATTTCATCATTCAATCTTACAACTAGCATACATCACACAAGCATGGATGTTTAAATTTAATACTTGTGCCATGCAAGCAAACATATGAAATGCACATTCAAATGCACCATACAAGTTCATGAGCTTGCTCCCCCTACTTGTGTGCTAAAAAAAATTTAGTTGATCCCTTTCCTTTGTCATATCTCTCCCCCTATGTCATATATCAAGATATCTTTATGTTTCACTTCCTTTATGATATTTCTTCCCCTTTTTCACTATCTTTGCTACTATCTTTGTTTCTCTCCCCCTTTGTCATCAATGACCACAAAGGTTCTAAATATAGATAGTATTACTTGTAGGGTTGAGATTATCAATGTCAATCAATGGGGTGAGGATCATTTTCCCAAATTTGGTTCAAACTAGAATATATGCCAAAGATATTTAACTCGGTTTGATCCAAGGACAAGCTTCTTCACACCTCCAAATAAGGGTTATCTTGTACCATGTTGAGTTAAACACTTAGAGCTCATATTCTAGATTAAACACTAGGTTTACAAGCCCATAAACATGTCATATGCTACCACTAGATCAAGTCAAGCATAGAAGCAATAGCGATACCATATAGACATCAAAATCATTTGTTTTTCATGAATGAGCCTAATAAAATAGAACCACTTAAAAGGTCCTAATAAAATTGAAAATGTGACTAGATGCACTAATCATGTCATTAACAAAGATGTATGTCATGCCAATCAACTTTTATCTTGGATTGCTCGAAGGAGAGGCATGTCATATGAGTGAGGGGTGCATCAACACATATTTGAGAAATCCAATATGTTCAACTCATTCCTTAGCTTGCAAAACCTTTTCTCATCCAATGGCTTGGTGAATATATCGGTAAGTTGATCTTCGGTGCCTACACTCTCAATACAAATGTCCCCTTTTTGTTGGTGATCTCTTATGAAATGGTGGCGGACATCAATGTGCTTTGTTCTTGCATGTTGCACCGGATTGTTGGTTAGTTTGATTGCACTCTCATTATCACATAGCAATGACACTTTCTTGAACTTGATTCCAAAGTCACTCAAAGCGGCCTTCATCCAAAGTATCTGTGCACAACAACTACCGGCGGATATGTATTCGGCTTCGGCAGTTGATAATACAACACTATTTTGCTTCTTTGATGACCATGAAACAAGTGATCTTCCCAACAATTGACATGTGCCCGAGGTGCTCTTCCTTTCAACCTTGCATCCTGCATAGTCCGAGTCGGAGTAACCAACTAGCTCAAACTTTGCTCCTTTGGGATACCACAAACCAACATTTGGTGTATGCTTCAAGTACCTCAATATTCTCTTTGTAGCCTTCAAATGACTTTCTCTTGGTGAGGCTTGAAATCTTGCACACATGCATACACTAAACATGACATCTGGCCTTGATGCGGTCACATAGAGTAGGCTTCCAATCATAGACCGATACAACTTTTGATCCACCATATTTCCACTTGCATCACTATCCAAGTTTCCATTTGTTCCCATTGGTGTGCTAATGACTTTGCTATCAATCATGCCAAACTTATTGATCATGTCCTTGATGTACTTGCCTTGACTCACAAATGTACCATTCTTTAATTGTTTAATTTGAAGACCAAGGAAGTAACTCAACTCTCTGATCATGGACATTTCAAACTCATTAGCCATCATCTTTCCAAACTCATCACAAAATTCTTGATTGGTTGATCCAAATATGATATCATCAACATAGATTGCAATACAAATAGATCTTTTCCAATCTTCTTGATGAAAAGAGTGGTGTCAACCTTGCCCATTGTGAACCCTTTAGAGAGTAGGAAATCCCTCAATCTCTCATACCATGCTCTAGGTGCTTGCTTCAAGCCATACAATGCCTTCTTCAACTTGTACACATGGTTGGGCTTCTTGTCATCTTCAAAACTGGGAGGTTGCTCAACATATACTTCTTCATTGATGTAGCCATTTAGAAATGCACTCTTAGCATCCATTTGATAGAGCTTGATGTTGTGGGCACAAGCATAGGCTAGCAAGATTCTAATTGCTTCCAATCTAGCAACCGGGGCATATGTTTCTCCAAAGTCAAGACCTTCAACTTGAGTATAGCCTTGTGCTACTAATCTTGCTTTGTTCCTCACTACTATCCCATCTTGATCTTGCTTGTTTCTAAAGACCCATTTGGTTCCAATCACATTGTGTCCCTTTGGTCTTTCTACCATCTCCCATACTTGATTTCTTGTGAAGTTATTCAACTCTTCATGCATAGCATTTACCCAATCAACATCCTTCAATGCTTCATCTATCTTCTTTGGTTCAATGGATGATACAAATGAGAAGTGTTCACAAAATGATGCCAATCTTGATCTTGTTTGTACACCTCTAGAAATATCACCAATGATTGTATCCAAAGGATGATCTCTTGCAATACTTGTTGGTTGGAGCAATGGAACTTGATTGCTTGCACTTGCTTGATCATTGGGTTGAGATGATGTACTAGCTACTTGATCTTGATCAATGTCATGGGAGCCACTTGTACTAGCTTGATTTGTATCATCTTGCTCATTTGAGTTAGTGAGTACTTGCACTTGATCATCTTCATCATCGTTTACTTGCCTAGGCCTCAATTCACCAATATCCATGTTCTTTATGGCATTTGAAAGTTGAATGCCCCTAACATCTTCCAAGTTCTTATTCTCTACTTGTGAACCCTTGGTTTCATGAAATTCAACATCATGAACTTCCTCAAGAGTACCACTATCCAAATTCCATAATCTATATGCTTTTCTTGTTGTAGAGTAGCCAAGTAGGAATTCTTCATCACATTTCTTGTCAAACTTGCCCAATCTTGTGCCTTTCTTCAAGATATAGCATTTGCAACCAAAGACCTGAAAGTATGCAATGTTGGGCTTTCTACCATTCAAGAGCTCATATGGTGTCTTCTCTTTCAATCGGTGACAATAGAGGTGGTTGCTACAATAGCAAGCCATGTTGATAGCTTCGGCCCAAAAGATTGACTTGCATTGTACTCACTAAGCATAGACCTTGCCATATCAATAAGTGTTCTATTCTTCCTCTCAACAAGGCCATTTGATTGAGGTGTGTACTTGGCCGAGAATTGATGTCTAATTCCAAATTCATCACACAACTCATCAATTCTAGTGTTCTTGAACTCACTGCCATTGTCACTCCTAACTCTCTTGATGGTTGTTTCAAACTCATTGTGAATGCCCTTGAGAAAAGACTTGAATGTTGCAAACACATCACTTTTGTCCACTAGAAAGAATACCCATGTGTATCTAGTGTAATCATCCACTATCACAAAGCCATATTTATTTCCACCGATACTAGTTTATTGTGTTGGCCCACACAAATCCATGTGCAATAACTCAAATGCTTTACTAGTGCTCACTATGCTTTTCTTATGATGGGTGTTTCCAACTTGTTTGCCAGCTTGACAAGAGCTACAAAGCTTATCCTTTTCAAACACAACATCTTTCAAGCCTTTAACTAAGTCATGCTTAACTAATCTATTCAATTGTTTCATTCCAACATGACCAAGCCTTCTATGCCATAACCAACCCATGCTAGACTTAGTGAACAAGCATGTGGACAATTTAGCTTCACTAGCATTGAAATCAACCAAGTATAGATTCTCATATCTAAAGCCTTTGAAGATCAAGTTAGAGCCATCTACACTTATGATTTCTACATCATCTACCCCAAATATGCATTTGAATCCAAGATCACACAATTGAGCCATGGATAGCAAATTGAAGTTCAAGCTCTCTACTAGCAACACATTGGATATGCTCATGTCATTGGATATTGCAATCTTACCAAGCCCCTTGACCTTGCCTTTGCCATTGTCACCAAATGTGATACTATCATAACCATCATTGCCATTGGTGTTGATTGAGTTGAACATTCTTGCATCACCGGTCATGTGTTGAGTGCACCCACTATCAAGAACCCAATGCCTTCCTCTGGCTTTGTAATTAACCTACAAAATAAGATCAATTCTTTTTAGGTACCCAAACTTGCTTGGGTCCTTGAAGGTTAGTCACTAAGCTCTTTGGTACCCAAACGGCTTTCTTCTTTGAGCCCATCCATGGTTTACCAATGAACTTAGTCTTCACACCATTTGTGCCCTTAGTAAGCATATAGCATGAATCAAGCTTAATGGAGGATACATTAGCATTTTTGCTCTTGTTTTTGCATTCATGCTCTTTATGACCAACTTGCTTGCAACTAGTGCAAAACCGACCGTTGTTCTTCACAAAACTAGTCTTGTGAGGAGCAAAGGCCGCTTTGCCTTTCTTGGGGGTATAGCCCAATCCCTCTTTGTAGAGAGAAGCTCTTTGGCTACCCAAGCACATAAGCAAGCGGTCCTCACCACCATAAGCCTTAGCTAAGGTGTGAGTGAGCTTAGTGACCTCCTTCTTAAGGTTCTCATTCTCAATCACTAGGAGGCATCACAAGTGAGACCATCACTACTAGATGAGGTAGAGGTGGAAGTGCTACAAGAAGGATTAGTAGGAGCAATAATGATAGGCATAGATAGTGATTCATCAATTATATCACAAGTTAAACCTACATCACAAGTTTCAACATGCTTCTTTTTATCTTGTTCATTAAGCAAAGTGGAATGAGCCTTTTCAAGCTTTTTGTGAGCCTTGCCAAGCTTCTCATGGGCTTCCTCTAGCTTCTTATGAGTTGCTTTGAGCTCATTAAGGGCTTGCTTAAGGGCTTTTACCTCCTTGTTCAAGCTCTTGCATTCCCTTCTCTTAATGTCAAAGTGTTCTTTAGCATCTTCTAGCATGTCAAATAATTCATCCTTAGTAGGTTCATCATCATCATTATCACTATCATTTTCATTTTCATGTTCATTATCATCAACATGTTCTTCATCACTTTTATCATCACAAGATTGTACCTTAGTGGCCTTAGCCATGAAGCAAGATGAAGATTCGAAGAGAGAAGGCTTCTCATTGATAGCAATGCTTGCAAGAACCTTCTTCTTGGTGGTCTTGTTATCACCACTATCATCATCATCATCACTTGAGGAAGCATCACTATCCCAAGTGACTACATATGAACCACCCTTCTTCTTCTTGAATGCCATCTTGTCCTTCTTCTCTTTCTTTTCCTTCTTGTCCTTCTTCTTGTTCTTCTTGTTGTCATCATCATTGTCGCTATTGTATGGGCATTGAGCAACAAGATGATCTTTGCTTCCACACTTGAAGCACCTTCTTGACTCTTCTTTGTTCTTGAATGAAGATTTCTTTCATCTTGCATGATAGCCCTTCTTCACCATGAACTTGCCAAATCTTTTGACAAAGAGAGCCATCTTCTCATCATCATCATCATCATCCCAAGATTCATCTTCCTCACTTGATGTTTCTTGCTTTGCTTTGCCCTTGGATGATGTGGCTTTGAATGCCATGCTCTTCTTCTTTTCATCCTTCTTCTCATCTTTCTTCTCCCTCTTTTCTTCCTTCTCATCATCTCTATAAGCATCATCGGTCATGATATCTCCCAAGATTTGGTTTGGTGTCATTGTGTTCAAACTGGTCCTCACTAGTAAGGTGACCAACATGCCAAATCTTGCGGGCAAGCATCTCAAGAACTTATTGGAGAAGTCCTTGTCTTCTATCTTCTCACCAAGTGCTTTGAGATCATTGACAATCACTTCCATCTGATGGAACATGTCCGGCACACTCTCATCTTCCTTCATCTTGAAGCTTGCAAACTTCTCTTTGAGAATATGCCTTTGCACCCTTCACGGCTTGAGTGCCCTCAAATGATTCTTCCAATTTCTTCCAAGCTTCATGAGCCATCTCAATATTTTTGATTTGCTCAAATGTTCTCACATCAATTGCATCATGAATGGCACTTAGAGCAATGTCATTGTTTTGGAGAAGCACTTCTTCGGCGGCGGTGGGATTTTCTGGATCACCAATCTCAATTTTGGTTTCTACCACCTTCCACACCTTTCTATTTATTGACTTGATATGTGTGGTCATCTTTGACTTCCAATAAGAATAATTTGAGCCATCAAATTGGGGTCTCTTCTTGGTGTTGTTGATTTGAGCCATTTTAACACCAAAGGTTGTTAAGCCTCAAATAACGATGACCTCGGCTCTGATACCACTTGAAAGGTCCTAATGGCTAGAGGGGGGTGAATAGCCTAATAAAATTTCTACAACAACACTTAACGAAATGGTTAGACAATTATGAGGCGAAGCAAGTGTTGCGCTAGCCTACTCAAAATGCAAGCCACCTACCACAATTCTAGTTTAGATAGTGTTTATTCACACAATAGCTATGACACTACCCTATGTTAGTGTGCTCTCAAAAGCTAACTAAAGAGCCACACCAACCAAGCAAGCAAGCTCTCTCAACTAGCTACACTAAAGAGCTTGTCAACTAGTTTGTGGTAAAGTAAAGAGAGTGATCAAGAAGGTTATACTGCCGTGTAGATGAAGAACCAATCAATCACAAAGATGAATAACAATGAAGACCAATCACCTCGGAATAAACGATGAACACAATAATTTTTACCGAGGTTCACTTGCTTGCCGGCAAGCTAGTCCTCGTTGTGGCGATTCACTCACTTAGAGGTTCACGCGCTAATTGGCATCACACGCCAAACCCTCAATAGGGTGCCACACAACCAACACAAGATGAGGATCACACAAGCCACAAGCAATTCACTAGAGTACCTTTTGGCGCTCTGCCGGGGAAAGGTCAAGAACCCCTCACAATCACCACGATCGGAGCCGGAGACAATCACCACCCTCCACTCAACGATCCTCGCTGCTCCAAGCCGTCTAGGTGGCGGCAACCACCAAGAGTAACAAGCAAAATCCGCAGCGAAACACGAACACCAAGTGCCTCTAGATGCAATCACTCAAGCAATGCACTTGGATCACTCCCAATCTCACTATGATGATGAATCATTGAAGGAAATGAGTGGGAGGGCTTTGGCTAAGCTCACAAGGTTGCTATGTCAATGAAAATGGCCAAAGATATGAGCCATAGCCGGCCATGGAGCTTAAAAAGAAGCCCCCACGAAATAGAGCCATTGTACCGCTTCACTGGGCACACTGCGCTCTGACCGTACGCACCGGTCCAACTAACCGAACCCTGGACACAGCGTCCGGTCCACTGATGGACGCCACATGTCACTGGCTTCAAACGCTGTTCGTCAGATTTTAACGGCTACGAAACTAACCAGACGCTCTGGCAAAATTGACCGGACGCTGGAGCCTCAACGTCCGGTCAAGTACAGTAAGGGTCTAAAACTGGTTTTCCTCGACCGGACGTGTCCGGTCCACCTCGACTGGACATAGCCTAGCGTCTGGTGGTAAACCCTAGCCACTATATCGCCAAGTCAGCGTGACCGGACGCAGGCAGGTAGCGTCCGGTGCATTTGGATCCAGCGTCCGGTCACTTGACCAACGCTAGCATCTCCTCCGTTTTCTTCACCCTTGCTCAAGTGTGCTAACCACCAAGTGTATCACCTTGTGCACATGTGTTAGCATATTTTCACAAACATTTTCAAGGGTGTTAGCACTCCACTAGATCCTAAATGCATATGCAATGAGTTAGAGCATCTAGTGGCACTTTGATAACCGCATTCTGATACGAGTTTCACCCCTCTTAATAGTACGGCTATCAAACCTAAATGTGATCACACTCTCTAAGTGTCTTGATCACCAAAACAAAACAGATCCTATGGTTTATACCTTTGCCTTGAGCTTTTTGTTTTTCTCATTCTTCCATTCAAGTTTAAGCCCTTGATCATCACCATGCCATCACCATTGCCATGCTATGATCTTCATTAGCTTCTCCACTTGAAGTGTGCTACCTATCTCATGATCACTTGATAAACTAGGTTAGCACTTAGGGTTTCATCAATTCACCAAAACCAAACTAGAGCTTTCAATGTCCTTGTGGTCCATCAGGAAGTTGGGTTCCTCTTGTGCAATAGGTGTAGCGGCTCCAGCGGCTGGTTCATCCACATTCATGTCAGAGCTAGTTCTAGAGGATGCACTCCTAGTGGAGCGAGATGAAGGTAGTCAGGTGAACTTGCTCTTGATATTGTGCATCATCCTACAAAATGTCAACAAGAACAACAAAACTCGTGGAACATATTAGAATAAAAGGGTTAGCGGTTAGCCATCTAGGGGTTAGTCATTCTTGGGGTTAGAAATATTCTTGAACTGGCAGAATTTAGCAGGAAGTCTATCTAATATTTTTGGATTTTTATGATATAATGGAATATAACTAGATGTTTGCATAGTATTTTTATTTTTTTCTGCCAGCATGGTGAATATTCTTGCGGGTTTTTACACACCATAAAAATTATTCACATGGGGCTTAGGATTTTATAATGCAGCAATGAGATTTTTATTTTCTTTCCTAAATGCAATGCAAATGCAGAAAAAGTAAATATGCTATATATTGTGAAGGAGTAAATATGGATCATAACTACCGATTTTACCTCCCAGTGAGGGTTCAGTTTTTTGAGTCCTCCGAACAGGACTCCACTAGTTTTGTTTATTCTTCGGGTGCATCTGTTGGTCCCAGAGATGGAGACCTTGATGGTTGCACCTCTGTGACTCTGATGATGATTCCACGTTTTTCTTCCAGACCTGCTTAGGTTGTGGACTCGCTTTTGGCGTAGAAGGTTCGTCATTCTCAACTTCTTCTTCATTCTTTGGGAGTTGATTCCTCCGGCATTGGGATGATCGACATCTTCTTTTGGATCAGATCTTTTTTGGTTGTTCATAAGTTGTATAACTATTGAAATAACATCGTATCTTTTGTCCTGGGAATTGGAAGTGGATTTGTCCTGATCCGATGTAGATGATCGCGTTGGTAGTGTTGAGGAATGGTCTTCCAAGGATGATTAGTGCATCTTCTTCTTCCTCTCCCATGTCAAGAATCATGAAGTCGGCAGGGACATAGTAATCTTGTATCTTTACCATGATGTCTTTTGCTATTCCATCTGGAAATCAGATTGTTTGATCTGCCATCTGTAATTGCATATATGTAGGAAACAAAGGCTCACCAAACAAATAGTCATACATTACCTTGGACATTATGTTGACACCTGATCCAAGATCATTGATGGTGTTGTGGAAGATTCTTTGCCCAATTGTACACTCGATTGTCGGAACACTAGGATCTTCCTTCTTGGAAAGGAAAGGTGAAGCGGGGAGATGGTCGTACTCTGATCAAAGTGTGTTGATCATCTTGACTGATTCTTCCCTTGGCTGCCTGGCCCTATTCTTCCTTCTTCGGTTGTTTCTCTTCTTGCTTACTATTGTATCCTCGGGCAGAGTTAGCATCTGTGGATGACTAGGAGAATGCAATATATGATTCTTGAAAGTAAATATTTTCCTTTCTATCCTTAATTGTGAAGCAGATTTTGGCACTGTCCTCATAGATGATGGCTTTTGCGGTGCTTAGGAAAGGTCGACCCAAGATAACGGGTGCCCTTATATCTCAACATGTGTTCAAAACCATGAAGTCTACGGGTATGTATGAGCACCCAACTCATACATAGATATCTTCTAGAATTTCCTTGGCATAGCAGAGTGATTGATCTGCAAGATGCAAATGCATATTTGTGTATAGCAAAGGATCTCCATGAATTTTCTAATAAATTACCTTTGGCATTGTTTACACCAAAATTTGGGAAGAAGAGCGTGGGAACTCAAAGCTTCCAAGATTGCATCATCATGGAATCGATTGCATAAGGGTCGATATCAGCTGATTTAGATGTAGCACTGGAAACGGCTCTCTTCAGATGATGCCAGCAGATAACGACAAAAAGCTATGGTTGGCGTCGGAAAAACATGTCAGACTCTACAAAAAGGGAAAGATTAGGGTCTAAGTTATCTTAAATTAGGAATGTTTTCTCTTATGCCAAAGATTGCAATGAGTCATGCTTAAGTAGGATTCATACTTAGGTTCCAGGTATAAATATTGGACCCTGGCTATTGTAGAAGGGACATCCAATCAATAAATACAAGTTACTTTTTTTGGCTTTATGCCAACCCTTAGGAGTAGGAGTATTGTAGATCTCGATGAGTTCTTCAACAAGCAGGGCTGCGTCGGTCCGGCCGACCTCCGGCTTGTCTATAAGTACCGTCATGGCTTATGCTTCTGTTTGTACGGCTGCATCGGTTAAGTTCGACCTTCACTGTGAACTTTAGTATAAGCTAGTTATCGACTCTTATCTAGTTCAAGTACGGCTGCATTGGTTAAGTTCAACCTCCACTGCTTGAATTAGATTAAGGTCAAGTTATCCGCTCTACCTAAGAGTGGCATCCTTTGGGTAGATTTGTTAAGTTACTGATCTTGCTGATGTTCTTATTGTTATTAGTTTTCAGCAACATCAATCTACCCGATCAAGATCGATCTAGATCGGCCTCACATCTTTTTAGTCCATCGTTTGCTTTGTTACAATACGATGTTTCTTACAATGAGCGACGGGTTATGTTTTATCGGCTATTCTACCTCGATCTTGATCATGCATAGTATGCGGTTAAGACACATATGATCTTGAAGAGGTTTGCTAGCTAGTTAAATCTAGTCTATAGTTCGCTATTATGGCTGCAACGATCTGGTCGATCCCCACTGATGGCACTTTAGATCGGAGGATGCTAGTTGGTAGATTTGTTCTCGATCAGGCATGACCTTAACTATTTGCTATGCCTGTATCAGCCAAATAGCCGATCACCCATGCTTTAACACCTACAGTGTGTCTCCATGATTCTATTAAATGTGAATAGATCTGTGTACTTTAAAGGTTTGATTTGTTGTCTTTATCATGGCTGCCATCGATCTGGTCGAACCCCACTGTTAGAGATAACATGTTAAGTCTGATGAGTTCATAGATTTGTCCATGTTAAATAGTCGATTGTTCACATGCCGTAGTCCCTTTTCACCTAAATCGGCTATTTCAGCCGATTTGCCTGAGCATCCACACATATAGCATGTCTTTCGGAAAGTCTATCAATGTATAGATATTTTTACGGATTCTTTGGTTTTGGTTTGTTATTATCATCATAGCTGCCATTGATCCGGTCGAACCACACTATTGATGGTAATAGATTAGATTCAGAGCGTTTGTAGATCCATTTGTACTAGACAGTCGATTTGTTCTCATGCTATATCCTTTCTCGTTAGATTCATCGGCTCAATGCTTTACACCTGTATTATTTACCTAGCTGATGATCTTACTTACATCTGCGTGTATTGTGCTTGTCAACATAAAATCAATCACAATCCATGAGCTTTACAGTCCGTAACAACCGATTTCTGTGCGTATTGGCTATTTAGTCGATTTTCCTGTTTGGCTGCTCCCGAAGCAGCACACTTGGAACTATCTAGGCAAAACCGGCATGTTCCACCTTAAATTACTGATAAACTTTCTCTCCTTGTTAATTGCAGGTCAAATTGACTAGCACGCCTTGGGAGGAATACGCAAGGTCAACTAACCCTATGTTGAAGCCAAGTGGATCTCTGGGCTCATCCTAAGCAGATCATTCTGGCTTGCTGTGTGCTCAGCGCATTGACTCGTTTTAGCACCGACACACGTTGTCGCACGCTCGGTGGGACACAACAATCGTCATGGTGACTTACAACAACAGTGACATCCTTATGGTGGCTTATGAAGACTTACCTAATGAGGATACATATGTCATCAGTAAAGCTCTAGAAGAATTTCAGAACAAGTGTTTGTTGTCCTACACCAAGACACGTGACAATAAAGTTATTCAGAAATATCCACTACCAAGAGTTCTGTTGCATGGGCAGTCAGATACAGACGAAGCTAAAGATAGGCGTTTCTTTGTAGAATCTGTAAACAAATCTATTCATGATGCCATATTAAACCATAATACAGCCTTCTTGAACACATTCCACAACACCATGAAAGAGGTGTTTCATGGATATCCAGTTGATTAGGTTGGGTCAGCTTATTACAACATTCCACATCCGTCGACTCAGGGGACTAATCAAGCCAGTACTTGACTGATGATCAGCTAGCTGCTTTGGTTGTTCAAGGAATGTTGCCGACATGGAGAGAGAAGCTGCTTGGGCAAGAGTTTGACAATTTAGGTCAGTTGGCTCAATGAGTGGCAGCGCTCAATAGCTAATTTCAGAATATGCGTAGAGATACCCGATTCCAGAAGAGTACCGTAATTGTCGAAACCTATGATCCATATTCAGTTGATGATGGTTATGAAGAGATGAAGAAGAAGAGGTTGCCATGGCTGAATGGAATTGGGGTAAGAAGACAGTAATGGTGTCAAATCCTTGGGGAAGAGGAGTCAAAGAGAGCTATGATTTTGACGTCACAAAATCAGACAAGCTCTTCGATTTCTTGCTTGAGAAGGGACAGATCAAGTTGCCCAACAATCATGTTATATTGCCCCCTAATCAGTTGAAGAATAAGAAGTTCTGCAAATTTCACAACACCACTTCTCATTCTACTAATGAGTGCAGAGTTTTTCGACAACACATACAGAGGGCTATTCAGTAAGGAAGGCTCAAATTTGATATAGCTCGAAAGATCAAAGTTGATGATAATCCTTTCACAAGAGATTAGAACATGGTTGATGCTAGGTTGCTGAAAGGGAAAACTAAAGTCCTAACATCAACTAGATCAAGAGAAACTAGAATAGTCAATCCTGAGATGCAAATATCAACTGATGAATATAGAGAGATTAGAAGGCATCGTGACCAACAAAAGAGCCGATATGAGCAGGGAGAGACATCAAGGGATGGGGCGACAAGGCCGCGTGTTACATCTCGAATTTTGTTGAATAAATGGCAGTGGTAGAAGGAAAAGGATTATCAGCGTTGGTTAGAAGAGCAAGAATACCAATGTCAACAAGAAGAGGAGAGGTATGAAAGAAAGCAAGCTGAATCACATTGGAATTGTCCTTTCTTCAAACATTGTTGGAATGAAGGTTTGAAATTGCCTACTAGAAATAACTGCCCGGAATGCATCGAGCAATATTGGGAGTTTAGGCAATCTTAAGCCAACCGCCGGTCTATCCATGCTCAAGATGAGTATCATCATAATAGTATGGATTGGTGCATAAAAAATAAAAGTGTTCATAATCGGCTGGGAAAGCGAGTTGTTGATCAAAACTAGGCTGATTATGAAGAAGAAAGTAATAAGGAAGAATATGTTTGGCAGAAAGGCCAATGGTGTCTAGGAGGTTTGATAAGAAGCCAAAAAAGAAGGGTGCAACGCCTAAGGAATAGAGAGCTAGAACAGGCTCAGACGTCTAGAAGACCTCAAGTGTGGTGTGCTAAATAAACAGCCGATAGAGGGCAACCATCGGCTAATATTCAAATGGCTTTTCTATTGCCATTGGAATTTAGAGCTCCAGCAGACCAAGAAGTCTATTTGGATTTTGATGAATCAGAGTATGAGGAAATAGTTGCCAAGTTGACGGTGATACAGTAGGCTATATTCAATAAACCAATCAAGCATCGGCACTTAAAGGCTTTATATGTAAAAGGTTTTGTTGATGGGAAGCCGATGAACAAGATGTTGGTGGATGGAGGTGCTTCTGTCAATCTTATGGCTTACACCACTTTTTGTAAACTTGGCAAGGGACCAGGTGATTTGATTGGACCGACATGATGCTTAAGGATTTTGGAGGCAATGCATCCAAGACCAGGGGGGCAATGAACGTCGAACTAACAATCGGGAGTAAGACTTTACTCACCACATTCTTCGTCATTGATGGAAAAGGTTCATACAGTCTACTCCTTGGCCATGACTGGATTTATGCAAATTGTTGTGTGCCATCATCCATGCATGAATGTTTGATTCAGTGGTATGGAGATGATGTTGAGCTGGTTCGCGCTGATGAATCTGTGAGTATCGCAACAGCCGATCCAGTATATTGGGAGCTAGAAGACTTCGAGTGTTTTTCTGGCAAGCTATGGGAAGGAGGCTTCATTAGAGTCAACGATGAAAGCCAATAGCCGATCCAAGCAGTCGGCTTTGAGAATTTGTTTTAATGGATAATCCAATAGATGGTACAGATGGTAAACTAGGACATGGCTATATGTCGGCTGATGAATTAGAAGAGATAGATATTGGTTCTGGAGATAGGCCTAGGCCAACGTATATAAGTGCTAAGTTGGATCCTAAGTATAAGCAAGAATTAGTAGATTTATTAAAGGAATTTAAAGATTGTTTTGCTTAGGAATACTATGAGATGCCTAGTCTAGACCGATCGATTATTGAACATCAGTTGCCAATTAAACCTGGATATCGGCCATTTAAACAAGCTCTAAGGAGATTCAACCCAAATGTTTTTGATGATATCAAGAAGGAGACTGAAAGATTACTAGAAACAAAATTTATCCGACCGTGCCGATATGTAGAATGGATATCGAATGTTGTTCCTGTGTATAAGAAAAATGAGAAGTTGAGAGTTTGCATCGACTTCAGAGATCTAAACAGGGCTACACCCATGGATGGTTATCCAATGCCGATAGCCGATATGTTGGTAGATGCAGCAGCCAAGCATAAGGTTATTAGTTTTATGGACCGTAATGCATGATATAATCAAATTTTTAAGGCTGAGGAAGACATAGCAAAAACAGCTTTTAGATGCCATGGCGCAATTGGCTTATTTGAATGGGTTGTGATGAGCTTTGGTTTGAAGAATGCTGGTGCAACTTATCAGAGGGTGATGAATTATATTTTTCATAAGTTGATCGACAGGATTGTTGAAATCTACATTGACGATGTGATGGTAAAATCCAAGGGATACAAGGAACATCTAGCTAATTTGCGGGAGACTTTGGAGTACATAAGAAAACATGGTCTAAAGATGAATCCTAATAAGTGTGCCTTTGGAGTATCAGTTGGACAATTTTTGGGTTTCATGGTCCACGAGAGAGGAATCAAAATTGGTAAAAAAAGTATGAAAGCAATTGATGAGGCAGTGCCCCCGACTACCAAAACAGAGTTACAATCTTTGCTTGGTAAGATTAATTTTATCAGGAGATTTATTTCAAATTTGTCGGAAAGGGTTCTGTCGGGAGTTGAAAAATGATTAAAAATTTAAGTGGGGTGACGTACAACAAAAGGCATTTGAGGAGATAGAAGAATATATGAAATGTCCACCTGTGCTGGTCCCTCCTCAGCAAGGTAAGCCTTTTAAGTTGTACATATCGGCCGATGACCAAACAATTAGATTAGCCTTGATGCAAGAGTTTGAAGAAAAAGAACAAGTTGTTTTCTATCTAAGTAGAAGGCTTTTGGATCTAGAAACATGATATTCTCCCATCGAAAAGTTATGCTCGTGCTTATATTTCTCTTGCACTAAGTTGTGGCATTATTTATTATCAGCTAAGGGTACAATTGTTTCCAAGGCTGATGTGATCAAGCACATGCTATCAATGCCAATATTAAATGGAAGAATGGGGAAGTGGATTCTTACGTTGTCGGAATTTGACTTGAGGTATGAATCGGCTAAAGCAGTCAAAGGGCAAGTAATAGCCAGTTTTGTCACCCAACATCATAAGCTAAGTATTGGCTATGTACAACCGGTACCTTGGGCGTTGTTCTTTGATGGGTCATCATGCAAGCAAGGTGGTGGCATTGGAATTGTTATTATTTCACCTCGGGGGGCAAGTTTTGAGTTTGCTTTTCCAACTGAACCAATGATGACCAACAACCAAGTAGAATATGAAGCCATTTCTTAAGGGTCTTCAACTTCTTCATGAAGTAAAGGCCAAAGCAATTAAAATATTTGGAGATTCACAGTTAGTTATTAATCTGTTGATCGGCCTATATGAATGTAAAGAAGATACTCTGAAGAGGTACCATGATGAGTGCCAAAGGTTACTCAAGGAGTTTCCCCATGTTTCTCCTCAACATATTCCGAGAGCACAGAATCAAGAGGCCAATCGCTTAGCTCAAAGTGCGTCAGGTTATCGAGTGTTTCAAGTGATCTTAAGTAGTGAAACCTCGAATAATGATTGGAGAGTTGAAATAGCCGATTACCTTAAGAATCCATCATAGAAGGTTAATTGGAAGCTAAGGTTTAAATCGACTAAGTATGTTTTGCTAGATGATTAGCTATATTACAAAACAGTCGATGGGGTGTTGCTTAACTGCTTAAATCAAGAAGAAGCTAAGGTGTTGATGGGTGAAGTACATGAAGGGATATGTGGAGCTCATCAGCCGGCTTATAAGATGAAATGGATTATTCGCAGGACTAGATATTTCTAGCTAACAATACTAGAAGATTATTTTGAATATTATAAGGGGTGTTAAAATTGTCAACATTTTGGTAATATTCAGAAATCGCTTGCATCGGCTATGAATCCAATAATCAAACCATGGCTATTTCGAGGTTGAGGAATTGATTTAATTGTCTAGATTTTTCCACCTTCAAGTAAAGGACATAAGTTCATATTGTTAGCAATGCATTACTTCACTAAGTGGGTTGAGGCAATTCCCTTGAAAACGGTAACCTCAAAGAACATGGTTGATTTTGTCAAGTAGCATATTGTGTATCATTTTGGGGTTCCTCAAACTATCACTACCGATCAAGGGACAATGTTCACATCAGAAGAGTTTGGAGATTTTGCTGCCAGCATGGGAGTTAAGTTGTTAAGTTCTTCTCCTTACTATGCTCAAGCTAATGGCTAGGCAGAGGCATCCAACCAGATTATGATTAAGCTGATCAAGAAAAAGATTGAAGAGCAGCCAAGGAAGTGGCATTCAACGCTTAATGAGGCACTATGGCCATATATGATGGCCTGTCATGGATTGATTAAAACGTCACCTTATGAACTTGTGTATGGTCATAATGCAATCCTTCCTTAGGAGATTCAAACTGGATCGACGCATGTCACATTGCAAAATAATTTGTCAGCCGAAGTCTACAAGAATCTTATGATAGACGACTTAAAGGACTTGAGTTGCCATCGGCTACGTGCTCTTGAGAATATTGAAGCCAATAAACTGAGGATTGCAAAGTATTACAATAAAAAGATCAAGAGCAAACAATTTTCTAAAGGAGACTTAGTCTGGAAAGTGAAATTGCTGATTAGGTCAAAGGACAACAAGGTTGGCAAATGGTCACCTAATTGGGAAGGACCTAATCAGATTAAACGTTGTGCGCCTAGCAACGTTTGTATTTTGGAAACACTGGGAGGAGAAGAAGAGTTTGACAGAGCAATCAATGGAAAATATCTAAAGAAATATTATCCTAGCGTTTGGATTAATACTTGATAGCCGATTTGTTCGGTCATCGGCTCTAATAGCCGATACCAGAAGGGTATCGCCTCTAGTTCAAAAATAAACCCGAAGGGGTAAAAGCCGGTATGATATGTATCGCCTATATAGTAAGATCAAACACAGATTGGTACATGGAATATGAGTACAAGAAACCACTTAAAATGAAGAAATTGTATGTGAGCTTCTCCTATTACAAGCTAAAGGCCGGGAAACACTTTATTCACTATGTCTTCGACCTAGGAAGCAAGGGCTATGGAGTTGGCGGCGTCAGAGAAATCCTTGACCAGGTGCTCATGATCCTCAGGGTGTTCGTTGGCTAGAAAACCATGGGGAAGAAGTCAAAGCTCATGGCCAGAGCGAGCTTGCACAGCAGCCAATGCCATGGCAACACTATGATGAACACCGTGGAGAGCAACCTCTCTGACATGATTTGGGATGTCGTACAAGTGAACCACCGGCATGGCACCCCTGGCGTTGACGAATCCTGCCGCGTACTCTACAGCTAATCAAAGGCTTTCCAATTGGGACGATAGATCTAGAAAGATTTGAGGAAGGGATAATCAAGATCTTGAAGACACAAAAAACTAAGAAGAGATTGTGGCAAGCATCTTACCCATGATTCTAGCCTCAGCCTTGGCCAAGCTCTCCTCCACCTGGTCGGTCTCGAAGGGTGATCGGCATTGAACCAAGGTGGTCAGAGCCGATTCTGTGATGGAGAGGCAGTTGGCGAGCTTTTGGCTAGCCTGATCGATGGATGCGATTAGATTGTCGTTGTCGATATGCTTCCTTGGGTAGCAGGGGAGCGAATAGAAAATTGTTGATGAAGATGACCCTAGAAGTTGAGCAGAATCAGCCCTATGATCCAAGACGATGGGAGCATCCTGGGTTAGACCCTCCTGATGACAAAGACGCTGGCGTGATGACACAGACCCGTTAAAGGCCTCCTCAGTAGATCTCTTGCTGCTCTCCATGCCTTTGAACCTATGGGAAAGCAAAATCACACCAAAGACATGGAAGGTTTGGGATGAAGCAGGTTGTTTTCAATCCACAGTTGTGGCCCATAATATAGCCCAGGAGGTGAGAAGATAGGCTTCGTCGAGGTTATGGAATTAAAGTTGGATATGGAAATGGATCGACACTCTAGAAATTCAGGAGATGGATCATGTAGAGATAACAGATTCAGACTTATTGCTTCCCATAGTTACAAAATATCATGGGATTGATACAAAAGGTTTACATTAACTGACGATCAACCCACTAAGACTTCTTTGGATTGAAGGGAGTCCGGATTCCCACAAGGCCAAAGGTCATCATGGACCAAGTCATACCGGTCCGCTGATAGAATTGTGTTAGGGGAAGAGGAAAGGCTGCCTGCTTAAAAGATGCCCATATACCCAACTGATTTCACGGTGACTGGGAAACAACGGGAAAGAAAGCCGCCTACTAAAAGATGCCCATTTCTCGGTGGCTAGGAAATCGTGGGAAAGAAGTCTATGGTTTCCCCGATGGGCATTTGATGAAGCAAACAAGGGGAAGGTGTCCACACATTTTAGCCCTTGTAAACACTAGAACAGCTCTGCGATCATGGTGAGAAAACTTAGGTGATGTCACAAGAATTCTTCTAACCGTAGTAGCTGATCCCCTTGCTCAACAAGGCGCTGAAATAAGCAACACAATCACCCTATGCACAAGAATTCTTCTAACCACTCAAGATCCTCATAGCAAAGAATTAGACCATGGAGGGTCTGGCAGAGCCAAGGGCACTCAAGGAAGCAAGTAGAAGAGAAACATAACCAAGTTGTTGAGTTGCTCTCGCCAGAGTCGGATAGACATTTATAGTGGGTCTAGAAAGATGGATCCAAGCGCCCGTGAAGCAATGATGTTATCGTAAAGCTTTGAAGCATGGGCTCATAAGCAAGCAAAGACGGTGACAGATAGTAGACCCCAGATCAAGATTCTCTATCCGTGACTACAGACCTATCGGGAGTACAGACGTGGTAATTTTGGAATAAAATTATTTTTATCCCAAAATTGGGGGGCATGTGTTTACACCAAAATTTGGGAAGAAGAGCGTGGGAACTCGAAGTTTCCAAGATTGTGTCAAGGAATCGATTGCATAAGGGTCGATATCAGCTGATTCAGATGCAGCACATGAATCGACTCTCTTCAGATGATGCCAGCAAATAATGACACAAAGCTACGGTTGGCATTGGAAAAAACATGTCGAACTCTACAAAAAGGGAAAGATTAGGGTTCAAGTTATCTTAAATTAGGAATATTTTCTCTTATGCCAAAGATTGTAATGAGTCTGGCTTCAGTAGGATTCATGCTTAGGTTTCGGGTATAAATATTGGACCCTGGCTATTGTAAAAGGGACATCCAATCAATCAATACAAGTTACTTTTTTCAGCTTTATGCCAACCCTTTGGAGTAGGAGTAGTGTAGTTCTCGGCGAGTTCTTCAACAAGCAGGGCTGCATTGGTCCGACCGACCTTCGGCTTGTCTGTAAGTATCATCATGGCTTATGCTTCTGTTTGTACAACTGCATTGGTTAAGTTCGACCTCCACTGCGAACTTTAGTATAAGCTAGTTATCGACTCTTATCTAGTTCAAGTACGGCTACATCGGTTAAGTTCAACCTCCACTGCTCGAATTAGATTAATGTCAAGTTATCGGCTCTACCTAAGAGTGGCATCCTTTGGGTAGATTCATTAAGTAACCGATCTTGCTGATATTCTTATTGTTATTAGTTTTCAGCAACATCAATCTGCCCGATCAAGATCAATCTAGATCGGCCTCACATCTTTTTAGTCCGTTGTTTGCTTTGTTACAATACGATGGTTCTTACAATGAGTGAGGGGTTATGTTTTATCGGCTGTTCTACCTCGATCTTGATCATGCATAGTACGCGGTTAAGCCACGCATGATCTTGAAGAGGTTTGCTGGCTAGTTAAATCTGGTCTATAGTTCGCTATTATGGCTGCAACGATCCGGTCGATCCCCACTGATGACACTTTAGATCAGAGGATGCTAGTTGGTAGATTTGTTCTCAATCAGGCGTGACCTTAACTGTTTGCTATGCCTATATCGGCCAAAGAGCCGATCGCCCATGCTTTAATGCCTACAGTGTGTCTCCATGATTCTATTAAATGTGAATAGATCTATGTACTTTAAAGGTTTGATTTGTTGTCTTTATCACGGCTGCCATCGATCTGGTCAAACTCCACTGTTAGAGATAACAGGTTAAGTCTAATGAGTTCATAGATTTGTCCATGTTAAATAGTTGATTGTTCACATGTCGTAGTCCCTTTTCACCTAAATCAGCTATTTTAGCCGATTCGCCTGAGCATCCACACATATAGCGTGTCTTTTGGAAAGTCTGTCAATGTATAAATGTTTTTATGGATTATTTGGTTTTGGTTTGTTATTATCATCATAGCTACCATCGATCCGGTCGAACCTCACTGTTGATGGTAATAGATTAGATTCAGAGCGTTTGTAGATCCATTTGTACTAGACAGTCGATTTGTTCGCATGCTATATCCTTTCTCGTTAGATTCATCGGCTCAATGCTTTACACCGGTATTAGTTACCTAGCTGATGATCTTACTTACATCTGCATGTGTTGTGCTTGTCAACATAAAATCAATCTCAATCCATGAGCTTTATAGTCCGTAACAGCCGATTTCTGCATGTATCGGCTATTGAGTCGAATTTCCCGTCTGGCTGCTCCTGAAGCAGCACACTTGGAACTGTCTAGGCAAAATCGATATGTTCCACCTTAAATTACTGATAAACTTTCTCTCCTTGTTAATTACAGGTCAAATTGACTGGTACGCCTCGGGAGAAATACGCAGGATCGACTAACCCTGCGTTGAAGCCAAGCAGATCTCTGAGCTCATCCTAAGCAGATCCTTCCGGCTTGTTGTGTGCCCGGCGCATTGACACGTTTTGGCATTGACAGGCATAATGTTAACACTTGCTCCGAAATCACAGACAGCTTCTTGGAGCAAATGATGTGCAATGGCTATGGGGATGATAGGTTTTCCTGGATCACCTTTCTTGACGAGCAAGGAATAATCCTCCCATCCTCCACTAGATTGTTCTCTGTAGAATCCTGCAATGTGAATATCGACAAGATTTGCATTTTTAGGATCTTCCGGTAGCCCCAGAATCTTACCTTTGTCGTTCAAAGGAACAATAGCCGCCAGCTGAACTATTTGTGATTCTATCATTTTATTAAAGTTATGCTAGTTTTTAATGGCTAAGGAGAAGATATCCATTCTATTTTTTATGTTTTCTAAGATTTTGTCATTGGGAGCTAGTTTTCTAGATAAACCATCCATAATTTTAGCTTGACCAAAGACAAATCTTTCAAAGATGGATGGTTATTGAAATTATTACCTTGGTAGTTACCTTGGTAATTTGGCCTTTGTTGCTGATTCCATCCTTGATTCTGTTGGGACGATAGTTGTTGTTGTTGATGAAGTTCACATCCTCATGGGTTTCAAGATAGTTGTTCCCTAAATGTCTAGTGTTTCCACATTCTTCACACGTCATGCGGGAATCTTGAATGTGCATGACTTCTTGCTTCTCATTGGCTCGGTCTTCAAGACTCTTCATCAGCAGATCCATCTTGGCAGATAGCATATCTACCTCCTTTAGTTGATGCATACCTCCACTTCTCTTCTAGGGTTGAAGATGTTCTTCATTCCATCCTTGGTTGGAGGCCATCTTCTCTATAAGAGCTATTGCTTGTGTGTTTGTGAGTGATAAAAATGCACCTCCAGTAGCAGCATCCATGTTCTCACGAGTGCTGTTTGTGAACCCATGGTAGAAAGTCTGCATGAGTAGCCAATTCTCCATCCTATGATGAGGACATTCTGATATGTAGTCCTAAAAGCGTTCCCATGCCTCAGGGACAAACACATCATGTTGCTGCTGAAAGCTTGAGATTCTTCCACGTAGAGCATTAGTTTTGCCTGTGGAAAAGAACGTTGCTAGGATGGCAGTGGAACAATTTTCCCAGGAAGTATTCTTGTCTTTGTTGGCGTAGACCATTGCTTCGTCTTCCCCAATAGTGAAAATGGGAAAAGGTGAAATAATATGGCATCTCTGGTAACTCCTTTGATGGTGAAAGTGTTGCAAATCTCCAGGAAGTGTTGGAGATGAGCACTCGCATCTTCATGGGTCTTACCACAAAACTGGCTAGCTTGGACCAAGTTGATGAGAGCTGGCTTAAGATCAAAAGCATTGTCTCTAATGTTAATCGCTGGTCCAATACAGATGTGCGCCGTAGTTAGAGCAGAGAATTCATGAAGTCTTGTCGACCATGGCTTTGAAAACTGGTGTAGATCAGGGGGTGATATCTTTACCAATTGAATCAAATATACCTAGAGCTTGCTTCGGAAGAAAGGAGACAGAGAGAGAGATGTAGGAGCATCTGACCATTGGAGGGGTTGGAGGAGCTCCCTGCCATCGCTGGTTCGTCGGTGAAGCTCTACGCACGGGCAGCGACGATTGGTGTAGCGGTGGAGACCGGCGGTGGTGGCAAAGGCAGTGGCGCTTCCCACCGCTGGCAGTGCCTCCCTCTCGATCGGACTAGGGTTAGACGGTGGGGTTGTGGCGGTGGCCGTGAACCTCATATAGCGAGCCGTTTGCCCCACCTCCTCTATATAGGCACTGTGCGACGGGGGCCCACTAGCCAATAGATGGCTGGGCGTCCCCGATCAAGATGCGGTCAAGGGGTCCGTCTCGACCGTTGGGTCAAGACGGATGAGTTCAATTCTAACATTCTCCTCCTTGATCTCAACTCATACTTTAACTTTAAACTTTGAATTTAATCCCTTTCACTTTTATTTGTTCCATCACAGATTAGTGCATAGAGCATGCTTCATTGTCATGGTCAATCGTCGATAGACTTAACAGCTACAATACACATCTCTGTTCTGAAACAGATTCTTTAACTTTGGGCCCTTTATTGTCCGGAAATCATAGGCTTTCCCATAAACCCATGTTGACTGTGTGTTCTCTGAACACACTAGGTGGTAAGCCTTTTGTACGCGGATCCGCAAGCACTTGCTTGTTACTTATATGTTCAATACTTTTAGTATGATTCCGGACTTTCTCCTTCACAACGTATAACTTTAACGTCAATGTGTTTGGCAGCACACTTGACCCGTTATTATAGGAGCGGACTACTTAAATGGTTATTGCTGTTGTATACCATTATTAATTCTGGGTGTAAGTTCTTTTAACCATTTCGTCTGTCCTTTAAGCCTCATGACAAGCTATACTATAGGTATGCATCATTGATGACACCACAACTGTTTCTTTTGAGCTTTTCCACAATAAAACTCCAACTGCGAGTGTTAGCTACTATGTGGGTTTCACTAAACATCTCGCCAAAATTTAACATTTATACCCACAACTATTTGAGAGTACTTATTCTTTCTTACTCATCATGAGGCCTATAAATCTTTGCACAATTGCAAAACATTCTCAACACCATTCCAGTGATCTATATTTGGACTGGACTTCTACCAAAACATCCCAGATACATGAACTATGTCAGGGTAAGTTCTTACTTATAAGCATTCATTAAGCTTCCAACAGCTGAAGCATATAGGACGTCATTTTGATCGATCTCACATTGGTTCTTGGAACACTGGAAATTCCCAAAACTATTACCCTTTACTATAGGAACAGGCGCAAGTTTACTCACATATATACTTTATTTCTTTAGAATCTTCTCTAAGTATACACTTGAGATAGTTCCAATACCCCTTTTCCTTTTGTCTCAGTAAGTTCCAATTTCTAGAATGAATGATGCTTTACCAAGATCATTCTCATTGAAACTTGAGGACAAGAATTGTTTCTTCTCCAATAGTAGATTAACACAACTACTAGCGAGTAAGGTGCTATCCACATGCAGGATTAGGAAAATAAATTTCCCATGTTTAAACTTCGCATAAATGCAATTGTCCTCTACATTATCTTTAAAACCCAAACTTTCTTATTATACTGTCAAACTTTAAGTACCAATGTCTTAAAGCTTGCTTTAATCCATAAATGGATTTCTTCAGGCAACATCCCTTATATTCTTTTCCTTCCACGACAAAACCTTTTGAGTTGTGCCATGTAAACTTTTCCACACAAAACCTTTACATCCTTCTAATATAACTCTAAATCGTAATGTGCCACTAACGCCATTATGATTCTAAAAGAATCCTTATATTCTCATTATAATCTATTTCTTCTCTTTGTGTAAATCATTTCGCCACAAGTGGCGCTTTATAGCTTCACATATTTCTTTTGGAGTCACATTTGTCTTGTAGACCCATTATAGCCTACTATTTTGGCTCCATTAGCAATTTCTTCTAAGTCCCAAACATCGTTGGTATTTATTGATTTCATTTCATCTTCCTTTCCTTCTTGCCATTTAGACGAGTGAACGCCTCTCATGGCTTTTTCCAATGAGGTGGAATCACTCTCTATTTGAATTTCTTTCTTAACTTTTACTTCTTAGTCACCAGAAATATCTGATTTTCTTATTCTTTGAGACCTATTGGGGCCTCGTGGCACTTCTTTCATATGGGGCTATTGTTGCTCTTCATTGCCAAAAGACAATTGTTCTATAGCCTCCTATATCACAAGATCCTTGTTTACTTATTCATCTTCTTTAAGAGCTAACATCTGGTGTTGTATATGTCATACAACATCTACATGTATTAAGCAAGCAATTTGTTGCTCTAAAAACACTGTAGTGGATATGTAATCTCACTTCTATTCAAGCCTTAGGTATCTACATACCATGCTCCCCCAGATTACTCTATCTTCTGTAAAGATGGTGTATCTTCAAATTTCTTATTTTGGGTTTAATCTGCTAAAAACTCCTATGGCGCATTTAGCACCGCCTTGATAACTCTAAACTTATCCAGTATAAATACTAGCCGACTATGCTATCTTCCTATCGAAACTATAAAAGGTCCAGGAATTTAACAATTTCTTTACTTTAGGGGTATCGTTATTATGACCGTCTTACTCCCTCAATGATCACATTCATCTTTTATAGATCACTTTTACCTTCAATGCAAAGTAGGCATTGCATTATCTGAAGTATGGGAAAGTATCTTTCTTAATTGTCTTTCTCCCCCTTGAAATGTAGTATGAACTTTTCTACCACAATTTCGAAAAGGAAAAAAACATTTAGAACTCTTGTGAACGAGGAAACTTTGATTATTTACTTCATCCACATGATTACATCATGCAAACAAAATTCGTATGGGAGTACATTTTCCTCATTTCATTTCAAAACTCAACATAGTCTATTATTATCAATACTTCTGCAAGTCATGCTTGCATATTATTCTTATCTTTTGGTTCACATGCAACTTTCTTTTGTTCTTAAACTCATTGAGTACTTAATGGCCATGACACAATCAGAGTGTACGATCAGTACTAGGATAGCATAAGAGCTACCCCAAACTTCTCTCCATGTGCGGGATACAGTTAGAGCACATGAGTAATCACATCCTTCTCCCGCCATGTGGGATAAGTACTATGCCAACTTTATCCTACCATATGGGTATTTTCTCAAACTTTTCCCGTCATGCGGGTACTATCACAAACTTTTACCGTCATGCGAGATAATTCCCTTAAACGAACATAAATGCCAGGATTGGCTCGTGTTCAATCATCAAATTCAGAAATAAATCCGAATATTCTTTTAACACACAAGTTTAATCCAATGTTGGTCAAATTAAACATGTATATGACTTTTACAACTCTCATAAATGAAACTGAAAATAAATTCTTCTTCACAGAGAGTACATAAAAGACATTTCTCAATGAAGACTCTCATTGATCTGTCTCTTTTCTTGGAACAATATCCTAGAATTCTTTTCTTTTGAAGCCATTCTTTAAAGAGAACACAGTCCCTTAAACAATTCTTTCATACATAACTTGCCCTTAGGCATTTCATCATCTGAGTCACAAGTACCCAGCTCATTTCTCTTACTACCTTCAAGAATGAAAGCATGGAGGTCTTTTGTCTGAAAAAATATTCAACAATAATGCTCATTAAACTTTAAAATCTTTATGTTCTATTCTATATCACCGTTGGGCAGAAATAGAATAAAACATCATTCTTCTACATTAATTCCACATCACCGTTGGGCAGAAATGGAATTAATGTATAGAACCTCAATAATCTTGAAAACATAGAACTGCTCCTCAGAATTAAATTCTCCCATTGGTTCGAATTTAATTAGAAGACAATCAACTTCATTGCAGCGGAAACATGAAAATACATTTCTCTAGTTTAAGAGCATTCCTTAATCTTTATCTTTTCTCTGAAAAATTGGTCACTTTGACGCAAAATTCATCAGAGATTTAAACTTTAAACATAGAACTCATAGAATTATAATATTGTTCTCATCAACATTGTTCAAAAAATAACAATACCATAATTCAATTTTAACTACCAACTGACTATTCCTCCAATTAAAATTTTCCCGTTGGTTCCAATTTTAACTGGAGGATTAACTTTTCATCATTTATTGAATAACTATAACTGCTCTTCAAATTAAATTCTCCTATTGGTTCGAATTTAATAAGAAGACAATAAACTTTAACTTTGCAGAGGAAACATGTAAATCTTAAACTAGTGATTTTTTCCCACAGGAAAATTCTCTTTTCTAATTTTTTTCTTGAGTCATTAATCATTTTCTAGGAAATAACATTTTACTGGAAAAAGAAAAAAGAAAAATGGACTCATTTGTTCACTATCTGCTCGGCCCAGCAGCAAAACCGGTCCGGCCTTGTTCCCTCGCGCGCGCGCGCTGCCACCTAGGCCGCAACATGGGCCTGGGCTGGCAAAGCGCCGTGGCTGCGCGCCCCACCTGGGCCTCATTTGGCCTAGTGACTCCTTGCCATCGGATCAATTCCGACATCCATCCGGCCGTTTCGCCCAATCAAAACCCGCCGCGGCCGGCCTCCCCAGGTACCCTAGCCTCATTTCTTTCTCCCTTCTATTCTCTCAGCCGTGCGAGCCCAATGAAGAGCAGGCGACGACGAGAGCGAGCAGGGCCTCGGCGCCGTCATCGGCCCCCTCGCTGGCGTGCGCGCTCCCCAGTGGGTTAGCGCGCTGCCGTCGAGCGGCCTGGCCGCGGCGCCCCTTTGGACTGAGTCCGGTGAGAGGCTTCTCCCAGCGCTCGGCCTTCCTCTCCCCGTACGCCGACGAGGCAGCAGTACTGCGCAACGGCGAGGTAAGCCCACTGACTCTTCCTCATCCCCTTTTCCCTTTCTATTTCTTTGGATCTTGTTTGCTCTTCTTGGTTTTGACCAATTGGGATGGGGATCGAGTTAGGGTTAGGGTTTCGGGTTAGGGATTCACCCTGTTCTTCTTCTTCCCCGAGTCTGTAGCGGGTTAGGGTTCGGATCTCATTGTTTTCTTGAATCCGAGCCCTCTGTTTCCATCTTCACCCAGTTAGGGTTAGGGTTAGTGAAAACCCTAGTCTATATGCTCAGATCCGAAAAGACCTAATCTGTTCTTTTCTTTTCTGTTCTTTTGATTCTCTTCTAGTGCGTCAGCAAACCGGCGGCAGGTGCTCCATCCCGCGTGAGGCGGTAGTGACGGCGGTGGGGAAACCTTCCCCGGACCATCCAATTTCTTTAGGGTTAGGGTTCTTTAGGAGGGTAATCTGAATCGAATTTGAATCCCCTTCTTTCTTTTTCTTTCTATCACCCGATCAGGGTTTAGGGTTCGATGAACCCTCTGTATTTCTTTTCTTTCGATCCGAACCGGATCTAACTCATCTCCTTCTACACTGCTACCCCTGACACAATCCACACACTAGATCAGCGGCTCTGATACCAATGTTATTTACTTTGGACCATCTAGGTGTAGATCAGAGGGTGAAATCTTTACCAATTGAATCAAATATACCTAGAGCTTTCTTCGCGAGAAAGGAGATAGAGAGAGAGAGAGAGAGATGTAGGAGCATCTGACCGTCGGAGGGGTTGGAGGAGCTCCCTGCCATCGCTGGTTCATCGGTGAAGCTCTACGCACGGGCAGCGACGGTTGGTGTAGCGGTGGAGACCGGCGGTGGTGGCAAAGGCAGTGGCGCTTCCTGCCGCTGGCAGTGCCTCCCTCTCGATCGGACTAGGGTTAGACGGTGGGGTTGTGGCGGTGGCCGTGAACCTCGTATCACGAGCCGTTTGCCCCACCTCCTTTTATATAGGCACTGTGCGATGGGGGCCCACCAGCCACTAGATGGCTGGGCGTCCCCGATCAGGATGCGGTCAAGGGGTCCGTCTCGACGGATGAGATCAATTCTAACAATGCCATCAAGAATATCAATCTCTCGCTTTGGAAAAGTTTCACCACACACACCATGTGTGAGACAAATCACTTCTTTGCAAAGATGACCTTCTAGTGTGTGTGTCTAGGATAGAAATGCTCAATAATAGTAGAAGATGGCTGATTTGGTTGATTGTAACTTCTAGCGCGAGGATGAAGAAATAACCTGCCCAATAGGAAATCGTGGACTCGTCAACTACCGAGATGATAGTGACGGATGGGTTACCTCGATACATCTGGCATGTCTTGTTGCTGAGATGTGGTTTAAGCATTTTGAGCTAACGGGAGAAATGGTAATAGCGCAAAATGGGAAGAGCCAATGTGGAGGAAAATTGACAGATGATAAAATGCGTAGATATTCTATTTGGTACATTTTTATGGTGCATTTAATTAAATTTTGTCTTGTATGTAAAATGTAAGTCACTAATTCAGGCATCACCTTTGTGCTGTGCTGGCATAGTGCACGATGCCTTAGGCTGTAACACACATAAGTACTCCAGACCTAGAGATGTAGGACATTCAACAGTGTACCCACTGGAATGTATTATTAGTTTTACTGCTAAATATTTATAATGCACTTCAGAGTTGAAAGGCCCCTCCCCCCTATAAAATTTAGCTAGGGCAGCCATTGCGAGAGCAACACCCTCGTCGTGCACCATCTAGGCGGCAACCACAAAAACATCTGGATGGAACACATCAAACAATGGTGCTCTCAGCCCTGGTCGTGTGGCATGGTCAGGAAAGCGGCATGCTCAACTCACTCCTCAGAGACATTTGTTGGCATACTGTCAATGAAGTTCTCAACACATCTAAAGAACTTGTTTTGTACATACTATGTTTGAGGATACACCGGTGTCTCTCTACCTCTTTGCATTTTCTGATCTTGCACCTTAGAGTTAGTGATGCTTTGGCCCTCTGAAAACAACCTATGTGGGGCAACAAACCCCAGGATAGCTTGTCGTTATGTGTCACAAACCTTTGCTCCATGGTAACGTGAAATTATTTGTCTATCTAGCTTCAAAATTAAGGTTGATTATAATTATACCATCAAGGATCTCAATCTATATTGCCATACAACTTCACGTGCTTTGGTTGAAGTTTCACCACCCACACCATTGGAGCCAAACCACTTCTTAGCAAATATGACTTTCTGGTGTGTGTGTGTGTGTGTCCGAGATAGAGATGCTCAACAACAGCTGCAGAACTAACTTGTCCAATAGGAAAACTGACTCATCAATTCCTTAGATGATGGTGGCAGATCGATAACCTAAAACAAGACCTCCTAGACGTATGGCATCGCTTGTTGCCGATTTGTTGTTTGAACACATTTTGACGCTAATGGTAGAATTGGAATAGCATAGACGAGAATAACATCGGACACCATTGGAGCCAAACCACTTAGCAAATTTGACTTTCTGGTGTGTGTGTGTCCGAGATAGGGATGCTCAATAACAGCTGCAGAAGTAACTTGTCCAATAGGAAAACTTTGACTCATTAATGCTTTAGATGATGGTGGCAGATCAATAACCTAAAACAAGACCTCCTGGACATCTGGCATGGCTTGTTGCCGATTTGTTGTTTAAACACATTTTGAGGCTAACCAGAGAAATGGGAATAGCATAGACGAGTTTCAACCTGTAGGGGAAAATGACAGATAAGAAAATGTCCAGTTGTCCTATTTGTTAATTTTAATGGTGCACTTACTTATGTTTTGTCTTTTATGGAAAAGGTAAGTTAGTGTTTTAAATTTGTTATTATTTGGAACATTTTCGAATTCCAAAAAATTAAAGTAAAAATCTTGTCTACGTGTGTAATAGTAAAATTTGTAATTATTTTAGGACTGCGGTACAAGTAAGTAAAATGTTTTTTTGTTTTTTAATGCTTGAGTCTTGAGTGTATAACGGCAGACCAAGAACAGAATTGGGGGCATGTGTGGATTACTGGGGGGAACTGTTATGCCCCATGTGTGTAACACCCTTGGTGTTAAGCATCACTAAAACTTGGTCATGTCATCATCATGCATCATCCATAGTAGTTCACCATGCTTTGCATTTACTAAAATCAATATTTATTTACTAGTAATGCCATGCATTTGTGATGGTTTGTGTTTAAACTCAAAAATTCTTCTAAGGTACTTTGTGGCCTTCTATTTTTGAATTTCATTAAAGTAATTGAAATTATGCCCTAATAAACTTTGAGGTGCAAAGTAGGTGCTTTACACTAGTGTCAAGTATGGGGTGAGAATTCAAGTCCAAACCATTAAAATTTGAACAAAAATGAAATCAGGATTGAATTTCAACACTTGGTCATTTTGACTGTCATGGAAATCAGCATTGGATTCATTTTTATGGGAATTATTAAAATGAATTTCTTATATAAACATATTTCAAACTTTAGTATCATTGGTTAATACAAAGTTTGTAGTTTGCAATGGTGTTATTGGTTGGAGTGGTTGCTTGATCTATATTCATAAATTAATTCCCAAAGTTGGATAATCAATTCAATTTATCAAACCCTAATTTTGAAACTCTATTTTATGTTCTATAGTTTGAAAGTACCCTTCTTCTAAACTAAAAATCTTTCAAACCATCAAGTCTTGATTGATGATTCTTTAAGCCAAGATGAAGATCTCACGTAGATGCACAACTTTGTTTAAGGTTGATCATCAAGTTGTTTTACAAAATCATGATGGGAGAGCTCTAAAGGTCAGTAGATGCCAGGGAGCGGCCACTCTGCCTGCTACAACGGTGGCCACCGCCCTGCCTCACCGCTTCGCGCATAGACAACACGTAGCTGCTTATCGGGATGAGCTCAAGCAGCTACTAGCTCTGCGTTACCGACTCGCCTCGCCCTTATCTGGGCCAAGCCACTGTCGTCCTCCTCTTTCTTCCTTCTCGCTCGCCGTCGCTCACCTCGACGCATCGGTGTAATTCGCCATGACCGATGCACCTCCACCCAATTGCCCTCGTAGATAGCTTCGCTGCATCCTCGCAAACCTCCCTGACCCACTCCAGCTGTCCCTCACCAATGAAACTGACCACATGACCTATTTTTGCCGCGTGTGGCTTGCCATCACTGCCAAGGATCACCTCACTGTGGCTATCATGTTCTAAGGCACCCCTCGCTCATCCATCTCTCATTTCGGGTTGCTCTTGATGCCATGCTACCCACTGTCCTTTCCGTTTGCACTACAGAGCAGTGGACGCGTTGGGCTGCCGTCTCACCACTAGTTCATGCCGCCGTCATTGCCATCACCATCGACTAGCTAGCTTCGCCTCGACTCCGACCCATTTAGCTAGCATTTGAGGTCGTGGTGAGCACCCTGTACCTTGTCGTCCCTTCCTTTTTAACTCTATCGTTCCGTAGTAGCTGGAATGGCACCGCACCGTCGTGTAACCCGCCACCGAGCCACCATGATTGTGGTCAAGCTCGCCACAAGCTATAGTTTGATCGCTTGTTACCTCCGAGCGACGTGCGAGGTCATCCTAAGTGTGTAGATGTTTTCCAAATCATCGATGACCACGTCAGCAACCGCCTTTGCCTCGCCAGAGTACCACCATGCTACCATTGTCGACAGCAAGCTCCTTGTGAAACCCTAGATTCCCAACCGCCACCACCATTGGATGCGCCTACTCGCCATGGTCACATAGGTGCCAGCCTCGTCACCGGCGACCTCACCGACGGCGTGTACCCACCGGTCAAACCGGGTGCCACCGCGGTCAGCGTGGCTGGCAGTGTGCTGTGGACCTAGGCCCCTCTTGTTAGTGTCTGGGGTAGAGAGGGAGAGAGTAAGAAAAGGTTTTAGGGTCAGTTTTGATTTATTCTTTTTCTACAAAATGCTAAATTGTATTATTTCTTGTTAATTTCATAATAAATTGTAGAAGTATGATAAAATTGTGAAAAATTTTGTGTAAGCTTATTTTTGTATGATCTACATAGGAAACATATGAAATGTACATTTTTTGTACTTTTGGTATGCTTAAAAATTATCTCTTTTAATTAATAAATGCGCCTTCCATGATTTTTGTAGGTTAAAATAATAATCTGTTAATCATAAAACCTTTTGTGTAAATGTTATGCGCAATAATCTACCTCCACAAAACGTTTAGTACTGTTTTGATAATTTTTAATTATCCACTTAATGACACATTTTATTTATTAATTAATAAATGCTAAATGATTAAGGTTAATCACCTTATGACTAAAGTGTGATTTTGTAGTTGATTGTGGACCTTGGAACACTAACACCTTGCTATTCCCTGGCAATTACTTTATCTGATTGTGCTCTCATTATTCACTTGTTAATAATAAATACTAATATTGCTTGGTGAGTAATTAACCTAACTTAATTGTGAAGGAAAGTTGTACGCAAGTAGCTAATCTTGATTAGTCATCTTAATCCATGTTACATCTCTCATATGAAAGTTAGTGGATCGTCATCCTAAAGCATGCATCTTTAATTACGTATAGTGAACGAGAGTGGTGACCCGTTAGTTTAGCAAGCTCCAGAGGCGGGTTTTCACTCAGAGGAGGTGGGGGTTAATATCTGTGCAATATCCGAGGATTGTGACAACCCCGACACCGCAGGCAAGCCCTGAAGCATAAACCATTTCCTTGTGTTTTATAAATGCTATTCATATAAATCTTTTACTTGTTGCATTAAGTAAAATAGGGTTTGGATGAATACCAACGGCTGCATGTCTGCCTTGATAATTTGAATACCAATCCTTGTTACCCTTATAGTATGCTAGGTTAGCCGTGCTTAGCCCTTCTTAGTTGATAAGAGTTAAGTGATGATTTCATCGTTTACAATGGTTCCACACTCAGGGAATGCCTGAGGACGTAATCATGAATAATGTTTAAACTTGAGACTGGGCGGGACATGGGATATGTCTCAGGTGGTTAAGCCGACAGTGTTACTTGTTCGTGCTTTTCCCGTCTTTATCGATTAAGGACCATTCGTTGAAGCCCTGTTGTGGTTGAGACTTTGTAGTACTGGCCACATACTCCGGTAAGCCTAATATCTCGGCTATTCCATTATGTGAAAAGACAACTGAGCACTAGGCATGGGACATGGTGAGAGTAGCATGTACACATCCTGTGAATCCACTAGGAGTGGTGCAGGGAGGTGAAGTACTATGCTCTTGGGTAGCGCAGACCAGTTCATGTTTTGGACGATCCGAGTGAGGGTTGATATATGTAAGTTCGGGACTAGACCTAGACCTACATATGTCATGTGGTAAGGAAACCCCAGCTAGGCCAAATCGATTCAAATCGTCGTTGCTTCTCGGAGAAGGAGACTTGATCCTCCACTCATCATATTTAATAATGGAAACAATGATACTTGGGATCATGAGCTAAAATGGTTTAAGAAGTGATTGAGTTAGATCAGGTGCAAATGAGAGACTCGTAATTATTTAACTTGAGCTAAAGTTTTGAAAATAAGGATCAATCTCTAGTAAGCTTTTATGCAAAAGTTAATCTTGATTCTTGCTACAGACTTACCTTGATTCCCCGTAAGCCTGCATATCCTTGGAGTCTTTCCTTTTCGTCGGTTAAGCCTCATTGAGTACCTTTGTACTCAGGGTTTGTTAAACCCTTGTTGTAGGTGAGCCACATGAGCAGCTAGGCTTTTGCCCCTGCTGCATGACGGTTCAGGAGGAAGAGTCCTAGCATTAGATGTTGTTGTGCACCCTTGGGCAGGGTGACTCTCTTTTGTGATGTATTATAAGTGGTACCTATTTTTCTACCCCACTGCCTTGATGGCTAAAACTTATGGCTTGTAATAACTTAAAGAATGGTTTGTAAAACTTATGGTTTGTAAGACTTCCGCTATTTACTCCGATGTAATATATTTGTATATTTGTACAACTATTGTGTTACTGCGATGCTTTTTGGAATGTATCATGCTTGGAAGGAAAAACGTGGATGATTCGGGGTTCCTCAAGGACACCCGACAGACTATCGGAGTTGTCTGGCTCCCATGTGCGACTCTTAGAAGTCTAGAAGATAATGATGGGCACATGTGGGCCATATAACTTGGCAAGTCCTACCACAGCCATGTGGATGTTGGTTATCCACGTTGTACTGCCAATGCTCCATTTGCTGTGTACAAATTTGTGACATCCGACCTAGTTTGGAATTTGGCCCATAGTGGGCCATGTGCATGTTAATGAGATACTTTGGGGGGTTTAGTACAACCTTGGTTTTTAAAGGCAGGTTAGACCAACATATATGGCTTCTAGAGTCCATCCAACCATCCATGGGTTAATCCCACCATCCCTGGGTCAATCCTTTTACATGATGCAAGGACGAAAGCGTAAGTGGGATGGTGGTAGGTGCATTGCTTTGTGTAAAAGGATGGTTGGATGGACTCTAGAAGCCTTATATGTTTATCTAACCTACCTTTAACAACCAAGGTGGGACTAAACCCTCCACAATATCTTATTAACATGCACATGGGTCACTATAGGCCAAATTCCAAACTGGATAAGATGTCACAAAACTTGTGTCCAATTGCTTCAAGGCCTACTATGTGTTCTGTTTGCTGTGAGCCATTCATGTATTTTCTACCTGTTTCTAGATCTTCTCGAATGAAAAATGTTATGCTTTAGGGTTTTAAATCGTATCCCATAACACTTTGCAACATGAACAGATGTGATCAATAGAGTTCCCACCACATCTTAATAATATCCTTCTTGCCATGCAACACGATTGAGATGATACATCCTAGTCAACAATTTAGATGAACACCCCTCACATAGGATAGTAGATCTTTAATTCATACAATGTCATCTACAAAGACCCAACCATGCTCAAGAAGCAGTGCAACATTCATGCTTTTGTAGGGCATCCATTCAAAATGCATTGGTTCCTCAAGATTCCCATGGATATAACTAGGATCGAACCTTTTTCAGCATCGTCTGACAATGAAGTCCACAAATACCAATTAATGGGAACGGGGATCCTGATCTTCCATCAGGTAGAGGTAACTATCGTTGTGGCAGAGAATGACACACTGATCTAGCTTCAGATCAAAAGATCGAACCCTGCAATCTTAGCACCACAACTCCTCTGGTTATCAACTTAGACACGGATCTGGTTGACCTCACCAAGAAGGCTAATCCCTGCATACGCAACGAAGAACACAAGCAAGAACAAGAAAGAGAACAACCAAATTGCAGATGAATGATTAATCTCACGATGTTGGGGTCTCACAAACCGATGAACTGCGAAACTGTTCTTAACAGCTTAATCTAAGCAAAACCCAAAGCCTAATGATGATGGAGGCATATGATTATAAGGGTCTTAGGGTCATTGCCTACCCTGGACGTGCCCCCCTAATGGGCTCAAAGATGATACATGGCCCATTGGACCAAATACGGTGACACAACACCTAGATAGATTCTGGATGCTGACTTGTTTCGACAATTCCCGCGGATTACGAAGAGCTTTTGACATGAGACTACTTGCATTGGCTTCCTTATCAAATTATCTTTCCAACCATATGTGGATCGTCGAAAATGGAGTCCGGATGCATCCTAGGTGACCAGTTTAAGGCAGACTAGTCCTAGAGGCCGAGGTAGACTCAAAATCATGTTGGACCGGGTCTCCGGTTTCTGTTGGACGTCCTTGCTGGTCATCATTGCCTCCACCTCTTCCTCTAAGTCCCTCATGAGCCTCTCCAATGTTCCTAATTAATATAACATCATTAGGTAGCAATCTATTCTCAAAAGTATGAAAAGGATCACTTAAGAACGTGCTCACCTCTAAATTAAGTTGTCGCCTTCGAGCTCAGGTCATTGGACCTTGCATAATGGTTGGAGGATCAGCGGGTGCATCTGAAGGAGTGATGTCCTCATCATCCTCCCCCTCTTGAAACTGAGTTGTCCTTGACTCAAGCTCATCTTCTTCTCCCAAATAAGGTTTCAAATCTGCAATGTTAAAGATGGGACTAACCCCGAACTCAGGTGGCAACTCAAGTTTGTAAGCATTATCATTTATTTTCTCAATTATCTTATAAGGATCAACTGCTCTTGGCATTAATTTAGACTTATGCAGCTCAAGAAATCTATATTTTCTCAAATGTAACCAAACCAAATCACCCGGTTCAAGTTTAATTTCTTGTCTACCTTTACTACCAGCAATTCTATACTTTTCATTCATTCTTTCAATATTTGCTTTAGTTGTTTCGTCCAACTTACGAATGAAATCAGCACTCTCTCTAGCATCACTATGTGTTCTCTCAGTGGTAGGTAAAGGCAAAAGATCAATAGGAGTGTGGGGGTTAAAACCATACACTACCTGAAAAGGACTTACCTTGGTGGTGGAATGTTCCACCCTGTTATATGCAAACTCCACATGCAGTAAACACTCTTCCCACATCTACAAATTGCGCTTCAAAATTGCTCTCAACATGGTGGACAATGTTCGATTCACTACCTTGGTTTGCCCATCAGTTTGGGGATGACATGTTGTAGAAAATAGCAGCTTGGTCCCCAATTTATTCCACAAAGTGCGTCAAAAGTGACTCAAGAATTTTGCATCGCAATCTGAAACAATAGTACAAGGCATACCATGCAAGCGAATGATTTCTTGAAAGAAAAGGTTAGCAATATGAACATCATCGTCGCTCTTATGACAAGGAATAAAATGTGTCATCTTAGAAAAACGATCAACCACCACAAAAATACTATCCCTCCCCTTCTTAGTCCTTAGCAAACCCAACACAAAATCCATAGATATATCAGCCCAAGGAGTAGAAGGAACAGGTAGAGGCAGATACAAACTATGTGGGTTCAACTGCGACTTAGCTTTTGGACATGTGGCGCACCGAGCCACATACTGTTCTACATCTCGCCTCATCCTTGGCCAAAAGAAATGTGTGGACAGCGCGTCCTCCGTCTTTTTGGCACCAAAATGTCCTATCAATCCACCTCCATGTGCCTCCTATAACAACAAAAGATGAACGGAACCAACTAGAATGCATAGGCGGTTAGCTTTAAACAAAAACCCATCATTGATCATAAACTTATTCCTTGTACGCCCCTCTCTATAATTCAGCAACATATCCTTAAAATCAGGATCAAGTGCATATTGTTCTTTTATTGTTTCAAGACCAAAAATCTGACAATCAAGTTGGGACAGCAATGTATATCGTCTAGACAAAGCATCAACAATCACATTATCCTTCCCTTTCTTGTGTTTGATAATATAAGGAAAAGATTCAATAAATTCAACCCATTTAGCATGCCTACGATTCAGATTATGTTGAGAGCGAAGATACTTAAGTAATTCATGATCAGAATGAATAACAAATTCTTTAGGCCACAAATAATGATGCCACGTCTCTAAAGAACGGACAAGTGCATACAATTCCTTATCATACGTGGAATAATTCAGAACAGGACCATGCAATTTTTCACTAAAGTAAGCAATGGGTTTACCATCTTGCATCAAAACACCCCCCAATGCCAACTCCACTAGCATCACATTCTAGCTCAAAAGTCTTACCAAAGTTTGGAAGTTGCAGCAATGGTGCGTGTGTGAGCTTGTCCTTCAAAGTGTCAAAGGACTCCTCATGTGCATTTCCCCAATGAAACACCACCCCTTTCTTTGTCAACTCATGCAATGGGGCAGCAATGGTGCTGAAATCTTTAATGATGCAACGGTAGAATCCTACAAGACCAAGAAAGCTCCTCACCTGTGTAACGGTTTGGGGAACCGGCCAGCTCTTGATGGCTTCAATTTTCATCTTGTCCACCTCAATTCCCTGTGGAGTTACAACATAGCCAAGAAAAGAATCTTGTTCCGGGCAAAAGATGCACTTCTCAAGGTTACCAAATAATCATGCATCTCGTAAAGCATTAAAAACAGCACATAAGTGATCCATATGTTCAACAAAAGACTTGCTGTAAATCAATATATCATCAAAGTAAACTACCACAAAACAACCAATAAAAGCTCTTAAAACCTCATTCATTAAGCGCATGAAAGTGCTAGGTGCATTTGTCAAACCAAAAGGCATTACTAAATACTCATACAACCCTAATTTGGTTTTAAACACGGTTTTCCATTTATCTCCAAGTTTCATTCTAATTTGGTGGTAGCCACTTCGCAAATCAATCTTGGTGAAAATTATAGAGCCACACAACTCATCAAGCATGTCGTCTAGCCTAGGAATAGGATGACATTACTAAATAGTAATATTATTGATGGCTCTACAATCAACACACATACGCCAAGTTCCATCTTTCTTAGGAACCAAAAGTATAGGAACGGCACAAGGACTAAGGCTTTCAAGTACATACCCATGGTCCAAAAGGTCTTGGACTTGCCGCTGAATTTCCTTAGTCTCCTCAGGATTGGTTCGATAGGCAGCACGGTTGGGCAAGGTTGCTCCCATAATCAAATCGATTTGATGCTCTATCCCTCTCATAAGTGGCAGCCTCAGGGGTATCTCAGCTAGAAAAATTTCCTCATACTCCTGCAAAAGGTTAGTGATAGCAGGAGGCACCGAGCTAACAATATCATCAAGCAAAAATATAGCACGTTTGCATACCAAAGCATAGCAAATATAATCGTCAAAAATTTTAGCAAAGTCATATTTTCTTGCAAGCATAACACCACCCTTTAATTTAATCCCGTCAGCCATAGAAATAGATGTAGACTTATCCTTTTTAGGTGGGAGAATAAAATTAGCAACTTGCTGATTTTTAGATTGAACATCATTCAAACTAGCAGTGCGTTCTCTGTCAGCTTGTACAATTTGAGCAGGGGTCAAAGGTACCAAAGTAATTTTCTTTCCTTTATGCACAAAAGTGTATTTATTACTTCTACCATGGTGTGTAGCATCATTGTCATGTTTCCAAGGATGACCCAATAAGAGTGAACAAGCTTTCATAGGTACCACATCACAATCAACATAATCAGCATAAGAACCAATGGAAAATGATACTCTGCAAGTTTGTGTTACCTTTGCTTTTCCAGAATCATTTAGCCACTGAATATGGTATGGACGTGGGTGCGGGCATGTGGTCAAGCCAAGCTTCTTGACCAAATCAGAAATCACCAAATTATTGCAGCTACCTCCATCAATAATGACACATGCTCGACGGTTGCTGATGACGAAGAAAATCTGGAACAAGTTATGGCGTTGTAGGTTCTCAGGTTGCTATACTTGTGAGCTAAGCACAAGCTATATAATGATGCTTCTATAGGCCGTCGTGGCCTCGTCACCAAGGACTTCGCCATCCTCCTCATCTCTATCTTGGTCTTCTTCATCCTCAATGTCAGAGGTGCTGATGTAACCATCTTTTGTAGCAATGTATGCCCGATGACTTAGGCAGTCCTTCTGCACATGGCTAATACCATGGCAACGTTGGCACTGAATGCCCGAAGTGCGTCCCGTCGATGCAACGGATGAGGCACTCTTGGTAGGCACCTACAAAGAATTTTTACCTGAATCTAAAGGTCATGCGGAGGTGCCTTAGGTGTAGCAGTAACTCCAGAGGCTGCTGGTCGCTTGCTCACCGGTGGAGGTGCCCGAAAAGTGGTTGGCTTGGTCAGCCCCAAAGATGGTGCCGAGCGTGGCGTGTATGTGGTGCTAACCTTGCTCTTGCTCTGCTATTCACGCCCCTGCAATTCCTTTTCTGCAAGCATAAAAAATTGAAACAACTAGTTGGCAGTGTTAAATTCTTTATAATCAACAATGTCCTGAATCTCACGCCTCAAACCCGAATAGAAACGACAAATGGAATCTTCATTCCCCTCCACAACACTACAACGCATCAATCCCTTTTGGAGCTCACCATAGTAATCCTGTACAGATTTCTCTCCTTGTTCTAAACGCATCAATTTTTTACTCAAGTCTCTATGATAAGGAGGAATAAAACGATCATGCATAGCTATCTTAAGTTCTTCCCATGTACCAAGTAAAGCATCTTGTGCAGCTAGCCCATTCCATCAAATATTGGCAAAGTCCTTAAACTCACTAGTAGCTTATCGAACTCTATGATGCTCAGGCACAAGGTGGGCACTAAACTTTAGTTCTACTATCATCTCCCAATTAAGATATCCCTCAGCATCATAATGACCCAAAAAACATGGTATTGTGAACTTAATCTTAGCATAAGGATCATCGGGCACACAATGATTATTACCTTGATGGTGGTGGACACCACCCATACCTATCGTGTTGCGGCGAAGACATCGTCGTAATCTTGCTTGTCAGAAGGCTGCTCGATCTATGTTCCCAGTGGCATCATGCACCATGTCTTCTGGCAAGAGACCATCGGTGTTGCTGCTGGAGACATCATTGTTGACCTCCACCAAGGTTTCCAACTCAGTAACCTTGTCGGTTAATTTGGAAATTTGTTTGTCCAATCTCTCCATGTTGTTGCCAATGTTGAGTTCAATGAGTGCCCAGTGACGGCCTTCCTGATGGCCTCATTCATCCTTTTTGGGCATTCTCTACAACAGCTTGCAGTTGCTCTTGGCTGACACACTCGTTGAAATCCTTGGGACTGTTATCTCCAGTCTGATCACCTCCTGCCATTGTAAACACAAAAACAGGAACAAACGGTGAAAGTTATCCCTACCAAATGACTACGTGGTTACAGTGGTGTCACTTTTCACGGCAAGTGGAAGCGTCTTACTAAGCTCTTATAAAGTTCTTACCAACACAAGCAGTGGGCGGTACAACCGGCGGCTGGTTCATGATACCTGTGAGGCAATGGTACCAAGATTGCAAGGCCCTTTTTCTGTACTGATCTAAAGAGTTTGTGGAGCTTGGAAGGCACATAAAGAATAATATGTATATTTGGCACACAAGTCAGTAACAGAAAGTAATGCTGAATTATAATCCAAAGTACTTGTTCTCGTTGCTAGTCTAAAATATTCCAAGTATCAGGTGTGTGACAAACAAGTATGATGGATAGCAAGGTGGCCGGTGTGTGAAAAACAAGTATGGTGGATAACAAGAGCAACACACAAGGAACCAGACAACACATGCTAACACAGCTCACTTTGGCCTTCTCTATGTGCTCCCCTAGATATTGTTCCACTTTTGCCCCTCTTTTTTCACTATTTTTGGGCTGTCGTTGTTTTTTTGGGATTTTTGACTTTTTCTTTTTCTTTTTTTATATTTTTTCTTCACTTAGAAGCACAAAAGAAGTAACCACATAAAATATGAGCTTAAATAAGTGAAAGACGTGGCCCGTAGAAATTTCAGAAGATGTGCTCAAAATTGACAAAAAGCTTGTGACCACGAAAAGAGGATCTTGTGACTAGTTTTTGGCCAAAATAAAATTTTTCTGAACCTAGCAACGCAGAAGACGGATGGATCCAAAACTTTTTTCTGATCAATTTTGATATATGGAACGTCAAAATTCGAGTTCGTATGCGAAAACTAGACCAGTTTTACGAACTGACTCCGAATTAGAGGATAAAACGGGAACAATGCGTGCAAAATTGGTCATGGCAGCAAGGATTGGATGGAAACGAAGGGGAAAAACACACGAACTGGACTCTAACATGACCTAACCAGCAACAAGACCTCGACCAGGACACAAACTTAACACAACGAACTCTGAAACTGAAATATGCAAAGGCTATGGCGCGGAAGGTTCTAGGACAGGAAAAAAAACGAGTATGGCACTGGTCATCATTGCCTCCACCTGTTCCACTATGTCCCTCATGACCCTCTCCAATGTTCCTAATTAATATAACATCATTAGGTAGCAATATATTCTCAAAAGTATGAAAAGGATCACTTAAGAACGAGCTCACCTCTAAATTAAGTTGTCGCCTTCGAGCTCGAATCATTGGACCTTGCATAATGGTTGGAGGATCAGTGGGTGCATCTGAAGGAGTGATGTCCTCATCACCAATAACCTCCCAGAAAGCATAATGCCTCAGGTGTAACACAGTGAAGAACTCTAGACGTAGATATGTAGGGAATTCAATGGTGTACCCAACACACATGTATTTTCATATCTGCTGCAAATTACTAAGGTGCTCAAGAGTACAAAGGCCCATGTACAAGTTGGCTAGGCAAGCCAGCGAGAGGGCAATACCATGATCGTGCAACATCAAAGTAGCAGCCTATTAGTTTGGACAACATCAAATATTGTTGCTCTGAGCCCCTGTCATGAGGCATGGCCAGGAAAGCAGCATGCTCAACTCACCTTGAACCATGTGTTGCATACACTTAAGGAAGTGTGTGACACATCGAGAGAACTTTTGTTTTTTGGTACCCAATATCATTAAGGATACACTTGTGTGTCTCAAACTCTTTGACATCTTCTGAACTTGCACCTAGGTGGTAATTCTTTGTTCCTCGTAAAACAACTAAGGAGGGCCAACCCCCAAGGAAGCTGTGTCCTCATGTGTCACAATACCTTTGCTCCATGGTAAGATGAAAGTATTTGTCTTGGGGACTAGAATTCGGCGATCTCGAGGAGTGCCCAATGCTTACTAATTTGGACTGTTAGCCTCACCTTACCAGGCTAGCGCAACAAATGTTATCTGGTTGTGTGAGCCTAGAATCACACAACTCAACATACATTATTCCGCTAGTGATGTCCTTGTGTGCATGGGTAAAAAGTAACAAGCTAAAAAAACTTGGTTCTTATACAAGTAACAAGCTACACACATGAACCTATATAATGGTGAGCCTAGATAGAAAGTGAATACGAGAAAGTATATGAAAGAGAATATGGAGATAAGGGTAAAAAGTAGTGCCATATAATAATTAAAAGACATTTTATACGAGTTACTCCTGACTTGGAACTGATGAGATAACTATGGATGGTGACAGCCATGGTCTTCACTGCTGGATTAAAGCCGACTTTGATATTACACTAACACCGACGGTTTAGAGTGTGATCTTGCGGGGAAAACGGTATGATCACAGCCGGTTCGCTGTATGATATGGTGACAATGATGATTTTGTCTGTGTCGGTATGCAAAATAATCCGTTGGTGATAATCTTCTGATCGCCGCCGGGCAGGCGTTAACACCGGCGGTCTTGACAGTTACTTCACCACCGGTCAGTGGTTCAGTACAACGGTGACATGCATTTCATCACCCCCGATCAGTGGCCCAATGCGGCATTAATGTGCAATTGAGCACCGGTGGTCCAATACATACTCAGTTGGTGATCACTACCACATCACCGCCAGTATATATAGCCGGCGTCGATGATCACTGATGGAATGACAATGCATCTGGGTTTTCACAATATGTTTATTAATTCAGATGGACCATAATAGCTTACTGAACACAACATACAGATATAATCATCAAATCCATACATGATGTCTAGAAACAAGTGTACTTTTTACAATAACACTTCATGCTAACATATCAAGTGTGTGATCTGATGTACAAATGCAGAAGTTGCCGCTCGATACATAATAAGGCATTGATCTCTACATAGACTTACATAAAGAAAAAGAGGTAGATGTGCTTCATCATACAGCTCACTGGTATGGGCTAGTAGTGCCTGCAACACAAAGTGGATATAATTGGTTCCAAACTGAATTCAAGCACATGAGTCAAAGTGATTTAATTGCTACTGTCCAAGTATGTACCTAGTGAATGTTGCCCCTAAAGACTGTGTGTCCATATGATTCCCCTATGTGCCATGATGATGATCCAAAATAGTTAGATCCAAACAGAATGGAAGGATATGAATTACAGTCTGCTTGTTCAATTACCACGACAATGATTCCCCGAGTCACTGTTAGCAAATAATGCAAATAAAGACTGAACACGAGACACAGATTTTTACATGGAAATCCCTTGCTGGAAAAAACCACGGGCGCCAACTGGCGATCCTCACTATACAAGAAGAGTTTACAAAATGTATGGAATACAATGAGTCCTCTCTATACTCTTTTCGTGTGGCTAACAAAATGTATTTATAGGATGGGCGGAGTATAGTCCAACATGGAAACAAATGCGCTAATTAACACAACCCAAACCGCAGGCCCTCCAGGCTTCCCCGCAAGACTCACGTTAGAATTTGGATCATATTCCAACAAACTCCAATTGTGAATAATCAGGTAGAGAACCAGGCAACACCTCAATTGGAGTTTACTTATCAAGAGTAATGCAGGGTGAACGATTAGTAAGATAGCAAGCAGTGGAAGTAGCTTCAGCGCAAAAACGCCTATCCAAACCCGAACTAGACAACATGCAACGGGCCTTGGAGATGATATTTCTGTTCCAATGCTCGATTACACCATTTTTTGAGGCGCATAATGAATAGCGTTGTGCCTTACAATGCCTCCAGACTTCCAATATGATTTAAATTCACTAGAACAGAATTCCATCCATTGTCAGTGTGAAGCTTTTTAACCTTCTTTTTAATTTTATTTCCTATCATAACCTTCCGCTCTTTAAATGCTGAAAATGCTTCTGATTTATCTTTTAAGAAATAAGGCCATAGCTTATGGGAATAATCATCAATGATTATAAACATATAATGAGAACCACCAATAGAAGGCTTGCAAGATGGTCCCCATAAATCAAAATGCACATAATCAAGAATACCTTTACTTTTATGAGTTGAGGTATTAAATGTCACCCTCTTGTTTTTACCAAAGACACAATGCTCACAAAAGTTCAGCTATGGATGCTATGTTCATATTTAGACATGCAAATTGACTCTAGCTTGAGCCATAAAGAGGCTGCAATTTTCTCCTATAAAACATCTTGCAAAAATTATTTGACAGGTGAAGCTGAAATTGAGTCATGGCCTTACAAACTTTTATCTTCTTCTCATCAGTACAAGACATGGAATCCTTGTTACCGAATTCATCAAGAGCATCATCTACTTCAACCTGTGCAAGAAGAGCCCTCATCTTGACTTGCCATAGAGCAAACTGCGTATCATGATCCTGAGGTGGAAGATCATATTTCATCGAAGAAATGTGAAGAAAATAACAACAATAACTAAAATAAAAAAATTGCAAAAAATTGAGTAACCCTGGCAAGAAACTATAGCCAGATACACTTGCGTGTACGATCAACAAATAACTGAAGAACCTCTAGGTACAAATCTCCGTGTGCCCTTAGCAAAATCTTGACCTCGGTCCACGTGCATAGCATGAATTTCACAACTCAAATGGAAGTTTGTTCACCTCGATCCACATGTGCACTAGCACTTCTGCAGCATGTGGGTGTGGCCACGAGGCATTTTGATCTCTAGAACTCGACGCTTGGGACACGAGCACGCAACTTTTATAGAGAGAAGTTTCCTATGCCAACTCGGTGTAGCGCACCCACTCGGTGGAGAAATCACTGAGTAATGGATTGATCTCGACCGACGCAGAGAACAGGGATGGAACCCTAACTTTTTTTTCTCAATCTGGTGTGTGGCTCTAGATACCACTTGTTAGCAAATAATGCAAATAAAGATCGAACACAAGACACAGATTTTATGTGGAAAACCCTTGTGAGAAAAAAGCAAGGGCGCTTCCTTTGTTGTAAAATTCCGGTTCTGCTTCAGCTCCCATACTTTGAGCAAAGCATGCAAAAAATTCATTATGTTGGATCGCACCACTCATAGAACCCACAATCTAACTAGGCCTACGAGAAAACAAGTGATTAGAATTAGAGTGCACTTTCAACATTTCCATTCCCAACACTGAACAAAGAAGAAATAAATCACGTTACTCGTGCTCTACAACATCTGTAGTAGCGATGACCTGCGTTCCCTTCACTCCAAGAAATCCACAGAGATGCCCTCCCGTTGTATCTTTCGATGCTAGAAGACAGTGTCCTTCTCGCCAAGCCAACCCTAGTTGTTGTGGACCACGGTGAGTTGGAGCTAGAACCCACCATCAAGCACTCAGGGTTCAATCTTGCACACTATGACTACTGAGGTCGGACCGGGTCTTTGTCCTCACTATTTCATTCCTGCCAACCGGTCGCGAAAAACCCTCCCTAGCTTACCAATAAGGAGATCGGCTATCCCCTTCAGCTCTTGGTGTTATCAGGCTGAGAAGAAGGGTCGTTTGTTCTAACATAGAGTACATGTGCACCACAATCATTACAAACACATAGAAAAATCTCAGGAGGCACACAGCCAGTTAAGTTTTCAAGCAAATTAAGAGTTTAAACTTGACTCAGTACTCCTACATACGAATGCAGAGGCATCAGTTTAGAGTGCCAGTACATAAAAACTTAATCTACATCCAAGTATCCCAAATTCTATAAATATGGGATATGTCAGAAATTGCTAAGGTGTACTTGATGGGTACATGTGGCCCCCATGGCTAGAGGTAGTGAATCGAACTGAAGACGAAAACATCTCCATCCACGTCGACACTACACTGGAAAGTATGGATGCTTGTTGTCCAGGGCTACAAAGCAAAAAAATCTCCACAAACAAGGTCTTCAACGATTCTGGTGAAACTTCGTGCATTGAGAAGGTGACAAACAGTAGCTTGAACAATCAACCTTTGCTCTTGGTGAATGCGATAGCCCCAAGTAACAAACAACAATTGTTGGGCTCCTGGTACCACCCCTAGCTGCAAAATGCAAGGTTGCTCGCATGTAAAACACTCCTTCCATTGTAAGACATCTGTTACAATCATGAAAATCCTAATATAAACCAAACTGAGTTTACCATAATAGGAAAGGGAGATATCAACCGTGTGCTCAACATTTAATTGTGCCCTAAGTATTGGAATCAACTGGAATCAAATGCAAACATGCGGGGAACCAAAATTATCTAATGTTGGCGGGTGCTTGCCTCGGGTGACAATGTATGGTCGAGGAGTAAGGGGATTGGCATAGAGGTGAAGAAACTTCCACTAGTGCTAGGATTCAATGAAGAGGGACCGCCGGGTGGGGAGAACTAAGTGCTCCGCAGTGGGGTTTTCTTGTGGGAGGAACCACCGCAGACAGGGGCCGAGGGGAGTTGGGGAGTGGGCTGTGCGATTCTAGGTATAAGCGACACGGATGGTCGAGATACGATTAATTAGCAGGGAGGACGGACGACCTGTGATAAAGTTTAATGGTGTTCATATTAAGTGCACCATTGCTGTACTAACATAACCATACCATACGGCTATTGTTAGCGGTTAAACAACTAAGTAGCAATCATGCTAAATAAATCATACTCCATTCATTCTCTTTTTAATGTTTGTTTGCTAGGGATCTATATTCCCCTTGAAACGTTTTGGATCCAAATTCTTGCTACAATCCTTTCTCGGTTTAAATAGAATCACTTGGTTGAGTACATAATTGTTTTTTCAATAATTAAAACAAAAGGATGATACATAATAGAAAGAGCGAGGACAACAAAAGAAAGAGGTTGGAGTAGATTGTTTTTTCATTAATTCATGTAAACAAAAAAATACATTTTGAACGAGTACATGATTGTACTCGGCCTTATACATAATGGACCTAAACTATTGAACCTAATAAATCTAACCTATTGAATCTTAGGATGATCCAAGCTGTCAGAGCGAGGATCATCCTTCTTCGGTAGCTTCCGAGGAGGCTCGTCGTTGTCATCGTCGGTGACCTCATCGGTGTCAGCGTCATCGCCGTCATAGTCATTGTCGTTGTCGTCGAGGGCGAAGGCATCCTCGACTCTCTCCTCCTCGAAGCTCCAGTGTGGACTTCGATCTAGAGAGCTGTAGATGATGGAGCCAGCATCGCTAGAAGACTAGCCCTGCTGGACCTCGTCCTCGTCGGTGGACTAGTAGTCGTTGTTCGGAATCTTGAAGTAGCTGTCTGCTGACTTGCTTGAAGTTGGATGGAAAAAGGGGATGAAAGGAAGAAGGGTGGTTTCAAAGGGCAGTGGGCATCAAGAATATGTAGAGCACTGGGTGTGTCTTTTCGGCTTCTCCCAGCAAAATTAATGGTGATGAAAGGGTGTTGGTAGTTGGGACATTACTCAACAGTCTGAAGAATGTTAATGGCCGGTCAATCATTGTTCGGTTAGGCCAGCGGCCATAACGGGTATCATAGGCTTCTGAACATATAATATGGCAGACAAAAGAAACCCTAAGATCACTGCCGGATCCAAACGGTCACACAATGGTGATAGAACTTTTCACCAACGTTTTTATTTCTATATATCCTAGCCCCGCTGTCCCTTTAACCGACGTTTAAACAATTTCACCGCCATTATGTAACCGGCGGTGATAATGGCGGCTATGATAGCTCAGTCTTTAGTAGTGTTTGTCCCAAAGAAAAACAAGATGTTCTAGGATTCAACAAAAAAATGTCCCAAAAAATGATGTTCTAGCTTCAGCATAATTGATTTGGCCATACTCGGTTCGAGATTGTGGTCTGCATGCCTTCATGCATTTCTTCCAATGACAGGTTTATTTCTTAATTAGCATAATTTACCTTCAATAAATAGAGGTGTATGGATATTTTCTTGTTGAGCACCAATCTGTGCCAAAATTTCTAAAACATCAAGTTTTTTAAGACATAGGGAGTGTAGAAGACAATTATTGTATAACTTGGCTCTTATAACTTTTCTTATAGCAAAGCACTCAGATCTATTGTTAGGCTTACTCTTAGAAAAGCTGTAGAGTTAATTTTTTCAGCTTAGTTTGATGAGTTTTTTAGTTCTATATGGCAGTGTAGTAGTGTACGTAGGTGTTCTCTTGGCATCTTACGTTTTTCTTAAACCTTGTGTGCTCCTTAATTTGCGACGTTTCATTCTGGTGTATAAACGTTACCTAGCCAGATTTGTATATAGGTTACAAAAAATGTACACTGGATAGAGCACAGCTAGCAGAAAAGCCAGATTATATTTGCTTATTTGCACCAGATAGAAGGATGCCGTCCTAGAGTCACACCATCCTATACATGGCTGTAGCAGCAGCACTGTTTGGGTATACTCCTTTCGTCACACCAACCACCGTCATAGAATCGATTTGAGTTACAGATGAAGCGGCAGTTCTTACGGTCACAGTGGTCGTCGGAATAAGGCGAGAAGCAGTTTTTTTTCTGAGGCGGCTTTGGTGGACAGGGTTTCCCCCAGCCTGTATATCACAGATCAAACAAGATTGGTCGGTTAGCTAATTCTTGCTAGTTCTTAGTACAAAAAAATAACTCTTTTGTTAGTAATTTGAAGTAAAAAGTAGAGATCGAAGGTGCCTACAGCCGCCGCCTTCGTAGCATGGAGACAGTGAGGACAGGATGGCAACAACCAAGAGAACGGCGATTGTGCTGCTCTTGATCACCGCCATAAGGAAAGATGATCGAACTTTCGTCCCTTCCTGGGACTAGGAGGCCGGAGAGATATTATGCTCTATTTGTTCTCTCATCTTGGTATCCTTGTCTCTTTATATAGAATAAAAATCCATCTCTATTATAAATGCACTCTCTATTATAAATGGAATCTATTATAAATGCATATCCAACATCGGATTGTAGAAAATATTAGCAACATTTGTATCTACAAATAAATTTACTATGAAAATATATTTAGCAATTCATCTAATGATTCTAATTATGCATCACAAATATTAATATTTTCTATACATATTTAGTTAAAGTAAAAAATATATGACTTTGGGAATGGCACTATTTGTGGGATGAACGGAGTACTTGTGAGGTGTTGCATTTATGTAGAGATGACATGCCTCAATAGGACTAGTTCACTGTTTTGGTGTAATTTAATTGAAAGGAAAACATTATTTTCATGTGAGGAACATTTAGGCCAACCCATCGGTTCATGAAATTCATCCACAGAAGCTATATGGCCCCTAGTGCAAATGGCCATTATCAGTACACGATGCAGAGTTGGGATTCTGGTGGTCAAAATAGGCCGACCCAGAGCCCATCCCCTGATACCATGTACTCTCTCCGTTCCAAATTATAAGATATTTTAGTTTTTAGATATATTGTTTTTACTATGTATCTAGACATAGTGTATATCTAAATGCATACCAAAAGATATATATTTTAAAAAAATAAAGTATCTTATAATTTGCAATGGAGGTAGTGATTTTGGATTGGGCCTTGGTCGGCTCAAGCCAATGGAGCCTTTGACAACGGTGACCCAATCAGTCAAACCAAAAACAATAGGTTGTTCGCTGTAGTTAGTGATTCACGAATAAATCATAGATGAACCAAAGAACTATTAAAATTAAAATGTTGTTTGAAAGACAATTAATAAAAAGAAAACTCTAATAGAAAATAAGACGGTCGACCAAACTTAGAGATCATCTAAAATATGGGTAAAAGTTTATTTTCCCTAAGTTGCACGTAAGTTTGATCTTTGACCTTGCATTACAAATCCGGGTAACAGGCCATCTTCAATTATCGAAACTGGACAAGTTTGGTGTTCTGGCCAGTTTCGAAGGTGGTTTTACATTTCCCAAAAATAACAAAGATTTGGTTTGATCTTTTAAGAACTGTAATTAATTTATTTTAAGTTTGAAAAATATGAAACTACTTTCAGTTTTATTCTATAAACATTATGCTGTATTAGAGTTATTTGGATCTTATTTATTTTAAATAATTAATGAGCATGATTACAAACAATAAAGCAATAGGAACAGAAATAAACCAAATTCAAATAACTATATATATCATAAAGAGGTAGGTATCATTTTCGTGAAAAAATCAGTACATTTTCGTATTTTTCAAAATTAAAAGAAATTGATAATGAATTTTTAGGGATGAAACCCTATTTTTATTATTTTTTAGAACATAGAAAAACACCTTCGACGGAAGACCAAATTTTCTGGGTTTTGACGTTTAGAGATTGTCCATTAACCAGTTTTGCGGTTCAGGGATGAAAATCAAACTGACATACATGTTGGACATTGAAAAATATATTTTACCCTAAAATTTAGGCCGTAGCGAGTGAAGCTCAATATAGTGAGCATAGTTCAATGATAAAATATCTCCTTGTTCCCCAGCTTAATTTAGTAAGATAGTATCAACAGTGTATAAGCAAAACTCTTTGCCCTAGGATGTAACCATTCCGAGAATTTTCTTTTTACATGTAGTAGACAGAAATAGGAATCTTAGGATGAGACGAGAAGCCACAGAATAGAAAAATAGCTTAAACAACAAATTCTGCTTGCGCGGATGGTCAGATGCCTGCTCGTGTGATTGTGTCCTTAATATACGGGCCCGACCAATGCATGGCCAACGGGCACTGGGCCGTGCCCAACTTGGCTTCATGGCTAGCCGATGGCCCAGGCACGGCACTATGGGCAGTTTCCTGGGCCAGGTCAGCCTGGAGCCCACAAACATAAAACCCCTCATTCATCTCACCATTATCAATACATCAAAATTTTGCAGTTTAAACAGATACAAGTATATACAGAAAAGAAGATAGGGGACGCTTTCCAATGGTGGATGAGTTTTATTCGCTTTTGATGGTGCCCACCAGCACCAGCACCACTAGCCGCCACTGAATCCAAGTTGATCGGAGTAGCACTACTACCGAACAAGGTAGCAGCAGCATCACCTGCATCTCGATGTCATCGGAGAGAGCCCTATCGGAATGAGGTCATCGTTGATGGTTCTAGGGTAGACAACATCGTCGTCGTCCATGTGCACTGCAGACCTTGATGTCTTCTCCTTCTCGGCAACGTACCTCAACGGCACATGCAACACAAGCACAACACACCACGTATCGGCCAATGACCTAGGACCAAACTCACACCAAAAAGAAGCTAAAATGTCAGATCTAGGGTTAGGGAATAGGGTTGAGCTCGAATTAAAGAAATCTAGGGTTACGGCTACCAACTTGCACAACCGAAGCCCGGAACTGGAGAGATGAAGATGAAGACGTGTGCAGTGGTGGTAGGAGCACCACCCGGACAGATGGCGAGCGTTGAGATCGACTGATGGCAGACAACGAGCATTACCGGTAGGACGCGAGGAAGACAAGAGTACGAGACTACAAGAGGCGACGAGGACAAGAAGAGATCTACAAGATCCGATAGTGCATAGGTCACTGGAGACGGGGAGGGTGACAAGAGAGGCGATGACAGTGGCAAGAGAGGTGAGAGCAAGGCACCGCAAAGGGTGGAGAATGGAGATTAGGGTTTAGGGGGAGCGGACAAAGCCAAGGTGGGTTATATACCCTCCCTTGGCTAGAGGGTCGGCGTCGTGCATGCCGTTAGTTGTCAGGCAAGGGCCTGCCACCCGCCAGGCTTGGGGAGCGGCCTATGCACGGCCTGCTGCCTCGGACCGGGATGGCACGAACACGGAGTAGGTCGGACCAGGTCAAGCTTCTGTTGGGCCAAAAAAACCGTGCTTCGTGCCGAGCCATCGTGCTGTGGGCTACATGTACATGTATACGGTCGGCTCATCACTACCGGTGTCTTATAAACCGGTTGTGATATATAACCCTTAACTGCTGAGTCCTAACATGAAAATCCAAAAAATGATTGGTGTCCTAACGACCCCACAGTGAAGGTCCTTATCAATGTCGGCTCAAGCCACAAGGCGCCACTGACATTTCACTACCGAAATAAGACATGAGCCGGCAGTGATACTAAGACTATCGCTGCCGCCTGGTGGCTTGAACCGGCAGTGAAATTTCAATGCCGGCTCGTGGCTTGATCCGGCAGTGATGTATAGCCTATCATTGTTGGCTTGTGTCTTCAGCTGGCAGTGTTTTGTGTATAGTACAAAACAATCCTTCCTCCACCCTCCTCCCTCCTTTCTCTTATCCTGAGCACACTCGTGCAAGGAGATGCCTTTCCCAACTCTCCTCCATTGTTGCGGCTCTTTTTCAGCAAAATGCTCATGGAAGATCTTGGATTTTGAGGAATGGGCATGATCTGCTTGCTGTAAGGTTAGTACATTTATCAACTTATTTCAAATATAGTTATTTGGAACTAGTTTATTACATTTCTATTATTTATTGCTCGTAGTCTTAGTCATGCTTACTATTTATTTAAAATAAATAAAACCTAAATAACTCTAAATGGAGGACCAACGGACAGATAACCTTTTTAGAAGAAAATGGGTAATTGTTTTATATTTTCTAATTTGAAATAAATAGATTTTAGTGTTTTACAGACCAAACCAAATTGCAATTATTTTTAAATGTAAAACCACGTTTCAAACCAACAAATTTGTCTAGTTTTGATGATAGTAGGGTTTCCGTTACCCGTTTTCACAGTTCCAAGTGAAAAATTGCACTAACATGCAACTTGGATGTTAAAAATGTATTTTACCCTTTTATTTATTATTTTGAAGAATATATAATGTTTAAAGGCTAGCACTATAATCGTGGGACAACCTGGGATAGGACAGTTCATCCTTGTTTTTTTTGGATGGAACGATCTCAGTCCTTATTTCCGACGGAATGACCAGAAATTGGACACAACAAACAAGCGTGGGTGGTGGTCTGGTTCACCAACACCGAACCAACACACATGCCCCCAATTTTGTTCATGCTTCGCCACTGTATACACTCAACATGCACTCAACCATTAAAAAAACATTATACTTACTAGTACCTCCATCATAAAATAAGTAGATAAATCACCTAGACATGGTTTCTACTTTTCGACCTGACAAAATGTTCCAAGTCATAATAAAAAACATAGTTACTAACTTTTCCATACAAGATAAAATTTAATTAGTGCACCATAAAAATATGAGATCTTTTACGGTGGTCGGAATCGCTTCCTATCGCCTCCCATCGTCTTCGCAAAATAGCCATTTTTATTGATTTTATTCGTCAAAACGCAATTGTGCACGGCCCTCTGACCCCACCCCCCCACGTGACACACGCCGAACTCGCCGGTCTCTCGCAGACACCTAGCTCTCTGTCTCCCTCATCCTAGCCACCGCCACCCTGCTCTCTCCCTCGCTCTAGTCGCCGCCGCCCTCGCACGGGCGTCGCGCCGGCCAAGGGTTCACCCGGTCACCCTACGCCCACAGGAACTGCCTTCGTGCCCTCGCCCTCGTCCTCTCTCTCTCTTCCTCGCACGCCGCCGCCCTGCCCTCGCCCCCGCTGGAATTATTTCACCATCGAACTCGCCAGAAACGAGGACGACAACGAAGACGACGATGAGGTCTTGCCACTGGAGATCCAGGACGACGACGAGGACAGCGACTTCCTCCGATCTATCTCCCTCAACCGGCATCCTTCTCCGGCTCTGTCTACATCGACAGAGAGCCGGCCTCTGCCTCCGTCCCTTCTCCTGCGGCAAGCTCGCAACAACCCTCCGGAAGGTACCGATTAGAATTAATCTCGTTCTTCTCTTATTGCGTGCAGGGCCAATTTGAGTATTGTTATGTGTATATCTAAAAGTCCATAGATTTGCTATTTTATTTTTGTGGTTCAGTACTATAAGGTTTAGTGATTAACCTTTAGAGAAATTAGCGGATGATGCATCTAATGTTGTTCTGTAGTAAGTTGATGTCCATTGGTTCCAGTGGCCTGGTGGATTTGACCACAAATCCTGAAAACATGCCCAATGTAATTTGGTTCAGTGCTTCGCATCCTTTTTCTGAACCCATTGTCCCAATATTACAGATCTGAGTGCCATGATTGTGAAGGGCTGTACAGCAATAGCTGCTCGCCATGTTGTTTGCTGCTGCAGTTCGCACCTTGCAAGAATGCAACATTGAGGGTAAGATGTAGTCTACCTTACATGTAGCAGCCACATAGTATTGTCAAAATGAAAAATTTTGAGATAAGACCTTTCATTGCCTATGGTAGGTGATTATTTCATGCCACAAGTTATTGTCTAGTGCAGGTGGCCATCACCATGCTCAATATAAAATTCAGGTCATAGATTGCTCTATTTCTTTTCCTGGAACAACTGTGTTTTGCAGCTGTGTATGAAAGTAATTAGTATCTGCTGATCCATCTATTTTTGCAATGATTAACAATCATATATCTGTTCGTGGTGCTTAATCATAGTTTTTTCTATTTCTAGCTTTTTTGTTTGTTTGGGGGACACAGGTGATTTCTCGAATGACAGAGGGTGGTTTCTTATATTCTTATGTTTGTTTGGGGATGGAAACAGTGCTCAGTCACTTTTGCAATGACAGACAGGGTGCTGAATCACATTCATGTTCCTGTCTGCTTTGTATACTCAACATAGCTAGTCTCACTATTCCTGTAGTGACTTTAGTTCGGCTTAGATAAATCAATCTCTGCTTGTCCTGACTGAATGCATCCTAATGCGTCTGCTCGAATCCAATGGGGAATTGGCTATTGTCATGGCTCATTCTCGCGTTGCTCACGTCCTCGCTTTGTCAGACACTCTCCATGGCTGATCTATGCGACCCGGATATATCCACGCTGATTGCAAAGAAGCTACATGAGTTTCACGATCTCGACATGCCTGGACGTAGGAACGTGTCATTATGGCAGAGGCTTAGGTATGCTTTTCCTCATTGTTGCTTTTCTGATTTTGGTGAGAAATGTGTTTGAGTTCTGATTCAGTTCTGATTGCTTGGTGTTGTATGCATCAGGCGGTGGCTTGAGGAGGCAGTGCTGGAGAAGACGCTCTCAGGAGTCGAACAATCAGTAGGATTTTGCCATAATGATCTTGCTATTTAAGTTACGTTTGCTGCTTGATTTTATTGCTCTGCACTATTCCAGACATTGAGGAGCAGAGAAGAACAGGGAATCTTATTGCTGTTTTCATGTTAAGATTCCCCATAATTATGAGACCAAATGTTTTAATTTATGCATCTTACAAGGTACATATGAATGTTGATTTGCAGCAGTTTACTGGAAGTGTGGAACCACTTCTGATGCTGTCTTTGTAACTATATTGATGGAGCTAGCTGAGTAGAAATGGACTGCAGTGAAGAGCCCTTCTTTTGATATGAACAGTCTAAATTTTAGTTGATGTACAACAAGGAAAATCAGTATATGATATTTTTTGGTTTTCAGGTCTCTTCATCTGGAACATTTCTTGGCTGCTTTCTGACTGGACTATGATGTCCCTAGCGCCCATCAAGGTGAGGCCTTCCTCTCCCTCACTCAGATTTGTATACAGCCCAGGATGTTGCAAAAATAGCATATGAAATTCCTTCCTACATGGTGCTACAGATGAGCAATGGTTTTGTTTAATAGTCTCCGTTTCATATATCCAGTCATAGTTGTGATTGGAGATACTTTGTATATTTCGCTACAAGTACAGATTTGCATGGAACGCTCTCAATGAACTTGTCAAATTTATATAAAATGGAAAACATGCTATCCTATGTTGCTAATTAATAGTTTGATCAGTGATGGTGCCATCGGAGTATTTAGCTGCAAATAACAGCAACCTCCTGTTACTTGGAGACTCATGCTGGTAACCTGGCATGTGTTGTTTTGAAGTAATTGAGCCCTTTCATTTGACCGCACCAAACCTTTTGCCTCTTAAAAGTTATTTTTTCAAACGGCTCAAACAAGGATTGTAGTCATCGATATGTTCCTCTTTTTGTTAGAAGCAATAAAAAGAAACCCAATAATGGCTATTATTATTACCAATGCTTTGATGATATGTTTTTTATCGCAACAATCGAAAATGGATAGACAGAGATAAACTTGCTGCACTTTTTGTGCAGGTCACAGTTGGTCGAAGAAATGTGCCCAAGGGGAGGTGTGGAACCCTATGGAGCAGAGCAAATGAACTGAAGTTAGTAGCATTGTAAACTACACTCAGATTTTTTTCACATCGGCTGGGGGTCACCGGCAAAATGTCCAGCTATGGTCGGCCGGGGATCACCCACGGGTGGGAAACTACACTCAAATTTTGTGGGGTTAAAATTTATTATCAATTGTTTTTCTCTTTCACACATCATTTGGTGGGTTTTTTATCCGATTGGCAATCACAGTGTTTGGAAGACATCATGGTTGCACAGACCAAAATGTTGCCTGTAAGAGGGAGGTGAAATGATGACAGAAGGCTATGCACAACATGAAGCTTCTCTGCTGCATATATGAAAGATTGTTTTTTATGAAGATTGTTTTATTTTTAACTTTTCCCAGTCATGCTGAAATGGAACCTCTTTACATTTCAAATGAGAGATGCAATAATTGATTAAGGCTTTTAGAAAAGTATGTGAGCACCCTTCTTCTAACTATTCTGTATGCGGTGACAACATTTTCAGGATCTGTTTTGGGTCTACTCACGTGCTTTGATTGATGTTTCCCATACCATTACTAAGAAGGCAAGGATGTACTTAGATTGTTAATATTTAGATTCTGAAATCAATATTTCATTATGGAATCCTTATTGATATACAAGTATTTTTGGAATAGTAGTTCACTCGGACAAAATGTGAGAGTGAGCGATTGACTCGTTAACATGGACAAGTGATGCTTAAATAAGTCCATAGGAAAAACAAAAATTTTAAAAAATAGCCATAGTGGTAGGGATCGAACCTAAGAGTTGGCGATTGACTATCTCACAGCGACCGGTAGTTCACTCGAACAAAATGTGAGTGAGCAATTGACTTGTTAACATCAAAAAGTAATGCTTGAATAAGTCAATAGGAAAAAATGAATTTTTTTTAAAAAAATGGACATAGTGGTAGGGATCGAACCTATTCCCTCTGCAGTCAAAAGTTGCAAGATTTACCACTAAGCTATGCTTCAGTGTGCAGCTAAGTTTAAGTTACAAGGGCTCTTTTGGAAGCATGGGGGAGCAAAACCTAGGGATGAAAAACCTCCCACTAAAAACTAGAATAGTAACTAGAATGATATCTCCATGGATTACTCACCCAGGGAAAAGTCAGGATGCTGGAGGGATTGGAGTTTCCAAATTAGGCTTAAATATTTGTCCGTAAAAATGAACTCATAAAAGGTACAAATTTGTCATACTTTCCTTTTCCATTGTTTTTTTCAAATTTGTCTTCCAAAGTAGATAATGAATCCGTTTCGGGCAATTCCTATAATGTTGTTCAGCAGTACTTGAACATCTTGATTTTTTGAAATTCCTATAAATATACAAAAAAATTCAAAATAAAATAAAATAAAAATGATATCAGAATGTATCTCGGCCTGTTAGGGCATCATTATTCTTTTTAGTCTCTAGGCTCTGGATGCAGGAGAAAAAAAAACATCCAAAAATTGGCGTGCAAAATGTGGTGCACAAGGATTTGAACGTGCCAGGTGCTGCTCCTAAACCAAGTTAGCTTACCACTCAGACAATCCCTAATTGATATCTATAGAGAGCTCTTACTTCTTTTCTCTCCAAGTCTGTATGCAAGGGTAAAAACATAAAAAAATTATGTTCGAATTTCAAATTGTTCAAACAAAGTCAGGTGGAGAAATAACCAAAATAAAAGTTATAGATCTCGATGAGCTGTACAACTTTGGTGTTGCTGACTTTTCCATTTGAAATCATTTACTGCCCCAAAATTCTGTTTGAAGTTCTTGAATTTTGAAATTCAAATTTTTAAATTGTTCAAACGAACTCATATGGAGAAAGGACCTAAATCAAAGTTGTAGATCTCGATGTGGTCTACAATTTTGCAATTGAGTACATTTTCAATTGAAATTCTACACTTTTTGCTAGGAATAATTCACCTTCTATTCCTAAATTAACATAAAATAATTGTAATACTTCTAAATTTTGTCAAAAAAATTCTACAAATTTGCATGGTTTTATTACATAATCATTAGATAAAAAACTCAAATGATTTTAACAAAGTGACAACACACATCGTTCATGATTTGATACATCTTCTCATATAGTTATATGGGAAGAGTATGAAGATGTATCCAATTGTGAACATGTGTACTACCTTTTGTTCGAATTATGTCGGATGGAGAAATGACCAAAACAAAAGTTGTAGATCTTGACGATTTCTACAACTTTGTTGTTTGCGACATTTTCAGTTGAAATCATTTGTTATCCAAAAATTTTGTTTGAAGTTCTCATATTTTAAAATTCAAATTTTGAATTGGTCGAACAAAGTTGGATGGAGAAATGAGCAAAATAAAAGTTGTAGATATCGATGATTTGTACAACTTTGTTGGTTCTGACTTTTCCATTTGAAATCATTTTATGTCCCAAAATTCTATTTGAGGTTGTAATATTTTGAAATTCAAATTTCGAATGGCTCAAACTAAACAGAATAAATGCTGTAGATCTCGATAAGTTGTACAACTTTGTTGTTGATGACTTGTTCAATTGAAATAATTTACTATTCCAAAATTATTTTCAAAGTTTACTATACAAATTAAAAAAGAAAAAAACTTCAGACTATGTGTCTGTGTTGGGCCTCAAAATGATGCTCAGATTTAGCCCAAATCAAGTCCTCTTTCTCTCAGCCATTGGATCATGAAATGGATGGCTGCAATATACCAGACTTGGAATAAAACCTCTTGAAACCCCACCATCTCCTCCTCTGCTCCTGTAGACACTAGTGCCCCCTCCTGCGCCTCTTTCCCCGTTCTCCCCATCCTTGTTTCGAGCGCAGCAGCGACTTCCTCGGTGTGTCAAACCCTAGCCATGCACTCTAGATGGAGCCCCGAGAGGGAGAGGTCCAGAGCCCGGGGCTGGGCAGCGGCTGCCCTCACCCCCGCCCGTTGCAGAGACGACTGCCCTCGTGCGTGCATAGGGGCGATGACCCCACAGCTGCCCTCATCCGGCCTAGGGCGATGCGGAGGAGGCCGCCTGGCCTCGATCCAGCCTAGGGTGGTGTGGGGAGCTTGGAGCCGTGCCCATGTCTTCGTCGGTGAGGGGAGGTTGGAGCTATGCCCATGTCTTCATCGGTGATGAGCACGCACTAGGTTTTTAGGTCCCTTGTCTTCCCTTCCTGCTGTGCAAAACTGAGAACCCAATCCCTAACTTAAACTATTTGTGTGTGGTGTCGCTTGGCCAAGGAGGAGAACATGACGCTTTGCCCCGCCATCTGCGAGGGTGAGCACGACTTCGGCGTCGCGCACTGATTTTGCTGAGTCATTCCTGCTGGGTACCATCGCTAAATTGAATGAAGATGCCTATATCATGGAAGTGAACATGATTTCTGTTTGTTGTGTTTCATCTTCTGTTTAGTTGTACAATCCCCTTACCAGTTCTTTTAGGCTTCTATGACCTGTGCTGAATCAGACATCAAATCAATTGAGAACAATTTCTAACTGCAGATTGGCTTGCCTGTATATTTGCTCTGATAGCTGAACTTATGATTACTATCAATTGGCCTCCCCGTCACCTGTTAGTTGTGATTTAGTTTATATAAATACACATATTATGTTGTTTGTTCTGTTAGGAGCTTTCAGACATCTTTTTTTTATACCAGTTTGAGTTGGATTAAAGCTAATGGTTGTTTTGCCTATCTGCATGAGAAGACATTATTATATCAGTATATCATGTAGGGGTTGTGGAAACAGTTGGCAAGCCATTTGATCCTTCGGTAAGTAATATTTACCCTTCTGTCACCTGTTCCATTATCATGGTCTGGGTCTCTCCCTAAAACATTGTATGCAAACAACATATTGGATCCTTTTGAACATGCAAAAAGAATTATGTTCCAGTATTATCGAGTGCATAATAATACCTAGGTTTTTTATGGCCTGGTTCGTACTCATGGGATTGAACTTAGCTTTCACACAGTTTCCTGCATCTATGTTGCACTACATATCTTTTGATCTAAACAATATTTGGGCATTTGGGAGAAGAAAATGATCATCTACTTTCAGTGCTTACAGCTAGAAAGTATGAAGATATGCATGAGAGTCAAATAGTGTTACTTTTATGTTCATCATATATGCACCGTTGTGGGGGCTCATTCTTTATGTTTTCTTATGCAGGTCCATGAGGCCATCTCACGAGAAGCATCCATGCAATTCAAGGCAGGGATTATCATGCATGAAGTCCGCAGAGGGTTCCATTTGAAGGAGAGGTTGCTAAGGTCTGCTACTGTGAAGGTCTCTACTGGCTCTGCCAAACAAAGTGCAAGCTCAAATATGCTGCTTTGTGAGTCTGATGAAACGACCTTCAGAAACTGATAGACAAGAAACCTCTCCTTTTGAGCAACATTTTTCTTCTGTTCATAACATAACATGGCGAATGTGTTTGATTTCAAATGAGACAGGCCACCTATGTATGGTGTTGCCAGGGTGCACCAGCTTGAAGTTTTGCTGTTACTTGTAATCGGCTAGAATTCTGTCCACCAAAAGAGTGAGAGTGAAACATTGTACATAAATACTAGATTTATTGACTTCCTTTCTCCGACTAAAATTGCATTTTCATGAATTTCGTCTGCCTTCTTGTTATTGGGATATTGGGACCTTTTTCACACATTCACCTCTTGATTAAAAAGGAAGTTTGTTAAAAAAACCCTACACCTATTAGAAGGGATTTGCATCGATTCCAATATAAAAAAAGCTTACAAGCCACAAACCACACAAATAGCGCAACAACAACACAGATATAAACAATTTTATTTTGGAATATGGAACTGTTTACAAATGAATTGTTTTGGATGAATACTCTATCGTGCTTAGGTCAATTGAAATTACATGACAGCTATACGACAAACTTTTTACACCACTATCGGGCAAGGCAGGGACTGAACATATCTGTTGTTTTAGCTGTCGACGCAGACCCTGGTATTACAAAAGCCCCAATATCACTACCGGAAACAGAGACTTTGCCGAGTGCAAAATTCTTTGCCGAGTGTCAAAAATCAGGCACTCGGCAAAGACCTTCTTTGCCGAGTGCTGCACTCGGCAAAGAATTGCACTCGGCAAAGAGTTCTTTGCCGAGTGCCTGGCACTCGGCAAAAAAAGGCACTTGGCAAAGGACTTCTTTGCCGAGTGCCAGACTCTCGGCAAAAGCACGGCACTCGGCATAGGCTGACCCGCGTAACGGTGTTCGGCCACGTCCTTCTTTGCCGAGTGCCTGCTGTTAGGCACTCGGCAAAGATTTAATTTTTTTTAAAAAAAATTCTTTGCCGAGTGTCCCAGATCTAACACTCGGCAAAGATTTAATTTTTTTTAAATTTCTTTGCGAGTGTCCCAGATCCGGCACTCGGCAATTTTTTTTTTTGAAAAATACTTTGCCGAGTGCCCCTGGCACGGCACTCGGCAAAGATTTTTTTTAAAAAACTATCTTTTTTTTGGAAAATACTTTGCCGAGTGTCCCTGGCACGACACTCGGCAAAGATTTATTTTTTTTTAAAATGTCTTTAACGAGTGCCCTGTGAAGGCACTCGGCAAAGAGGAAATTTTTTAAAAAAATTCAAAACCCTCTTTGCCGAGTGCCTTATCCGTGGCACTCGGCAAGGACACCCTTTGCCGAGTGCCATGCCCCGGCACTCGGCAAAGTTTTTTTATTTTTTTTTTGTTTTCGGCCTCCAAATTTTTTGTGCAGCCCTTTTAAAGAACCAGGAACTCCTAGTTAGAATTTGGGGATTTTTTGTGGCTTTTTGATATATTTAGTTACTTTATTTTGTTTACTTGAATTTTTTCGAAAAATATAAATTTGAACTGCACGTGGTACGATTAATGGAATTTAATGATTCAAAAATGATAGTCATGTTAGTGAGTGCAGTGTGAGGCCGTATCCAGGAACGGACCCGAAATTTCGGACATCTTGTTCACGAAACATGACCGTGAACTTGCGTGTGAAGTGTTTTTAAATTCTATAAAAAGCAAACGAAGTCCAAAAATCATGAAACTTGTCGAGATGTCATGATATCGTATGTGGAGGATGTGATAAAAATTTGAGAAGGTTTGATGCAGGTTATCACGTACGATGCTTACAAACCCGGACATCTAAACATGTGATATCAGATACACATGTAGAGATGTCCTGGTTTGTAAGCATCGTACGTGGTAACGTGCACGAAATCTTCTGAAATTTTTATCATAGCCTGCACATACGATATCACGACATCTCAACAAGTTTTATGATTTTCGGACTTTGTTTGCATTTTATAGAATTTAAAAACATTTCGTCCGCAAGTTCGTGGTCCTGTTTCGTGAATAAGATGTTCGAAATTTCGGGTTCGTTCCTGGATACGGCGTCACACTACACTCAATACCATGAATATCATTTTTTGAATCATTAAATTTCATTATTCGATGCACGTGCAGTTCAAATTTTCATTTTTCAAAAAATTTCAATTAAATGAAAAAAATAACTAAATATAGCAAACAATTCGGGAAATGTACCAAATTTTGACATGGAGTACCAAGTACTGTAAGAGGACTACAGAAAAAGTTTGGAGGTCAAAATACAAAAAAAAATATGGTTTGCCGAGTGTCAAAAAATGACACTCGGCAAAAGAGCCTCTTTGTCGAGTGTCAAGAGAAGACACTCGGCAAAGATTTTTAAAATTTTTTAAAAACCCCTCTTTGCCGAGTGTCAGCCCGTTGGTACTCGGTAAAGAATTTTAAAAAATTAAAAAATACTTTGCCGAGTTCCAGATCGAGGACACTCGGCAAAGATTTTTTTTTAAAAAACCATTTTTGCCGAGTGCCAGACCAAGTGGCACTCGGCAAATTATTAAAAAAAATTAAAAAATCTTTGCCGAGTGCCAGATCGGGAGCACTCGGCAAAGTGGGGATTTAACCCCGCCGGCTGGGCCGGCCCACACACACCGCACACACCACACGCACGCGCCAGCGCCGCAGCCGCCACCGCCCGCGCCCACGCCGCCGCTGCCCGCGTGCCGCGCCGCCGGTGGAGGAGGAGAAAGAGAGGAGGAGGCCAAGAGCTTGGCAGCGCTCTCGCCGACGCAGCCTCCTGCCGGGTGGCGGCGCGGCAGTCCAGGTCTGCACCCCCGCGGGTGCCGGGCTGCCAGGTGGGCGCTGTGGGAGCGCCATTCAGCGTGCAGCAGGTAGGCGCCGGCCGCCGGGTCGCCTGGGGCGCGGTGCGGCTGGAGTCCACGGGCCACGCCTCCACCTCGTCGTCGTCGGCCGTCGCCTTCCGGTCTTCCTCGTGCGTTCCACTCATCCAGCAGGTGGTATTGTGAACTTAATCTTAGCATAAGGATCATCGGGCACACAATGATTATTACCTTGATGGTGGTGGACACCACCCATACCTATCGTGTTGCGGCGAAGACATCGTCGTAATCTTGCTTGTCAGAAGGCTGCTCGATCTATGTTCCCAGTGGCATCATGCACCATGTCTTCTGGCAAGAGACCATCGGTGTTGCTGCTGGAGACATCATTGTTGACCTCCACCAAGGTTTCCAACTCAGTAACCTTGTCGGTTAATTTGGAAATTTGTTTGTCCAATCTCTCCATGTTGTTGCCAATGTTGAGTTCAATGAGTGCCCAGTGACGGCCTTCCTGATGGCCTCATTCATCCTTTTTGGGCATTCTCTACAACAGCTTGCAGTTGCTCTTGGCTGACACACTCGTTGAAATCCTTGGGACTATTATCTCCAGTCTGATCACCTCCTGCCATTGTAAACACAAAAACAGGAACAAACGGTGAAAGTTATCCCTACCAAATGACTACGTGGTTACAGTGGTGTCACTTTTCACGGCAAGTGGAAGCGTCTTACTAAGCTCTTATAAAGTTCTTACCAACACAAGCAGTGGGCGGTACAACCGGCGGCTGGTTCATGATACCTGTGAGGCAATGGTACCAAGATTGCAAGGCCCTTTTTCTGTACTGATCTAAAGAGTTTGTGGAGCTTGGAAGGCACATAAAGAATAATATGTATATTTGGCACACAAGTCAGTAACAGAAAGTAATGCTGAATTATAATCCAAAGTACTTGTTCTCGTTGCTAGTCTAAAATATTCCAAGTATCAGGTGTGTGACAAACAAGTATGATGGATAGCAAGGTGGCCGGTGTGTGAAAAACAAGTATGGTGGATAACAAGAGCAACACACAAGGAACCAGACAACACATGCTAACACAGCTCACTTTGGCCTTCTCTATGTGCTCCCCTAGATATTGTTCCACTTTTGCCCCTCTTTTTTCACTATTTTTGGGCTGTCGTTGTTTTTTTGGGATTTTTGACTTTTTCTTTTTCTTTTTTTATATTTTTTCTTCACTTAGAAGCACAAAAGAAGTAACCACATAAAATATGAGCTTAAATAAGTGAAAGACGTGGCCCGTAGAAATTTCAGAAGATGTGCTCAAAATTGACAAAAAGCTTGTGACCACGAAAAGAGGATCTTGTGACTAGTTTTTGGCCAAAATAAAATTTTTCTGAACCTAGCAACGCAGAAGACGGATGGATCCAAAACTTTTTTCTGATCAATTTTGATATATGGAACGTCAAAATTCGAGTTCGTATGCGAAAACTAGACCAGTTTTACGAACTGACTCCGAATTAGAGGATAAAACGGGAACAATGCGTGCAAAATTGGTCATGGCAGCAAGGATTGGATGGAAACGAAGGGGAAAAACACACGAACTGGACTCTAACATGACCTAACCAGCAACAAGACCTCGACCAGGACAC